>NC_041819.1:16161879-16348369 GCF_900964775.1 Scleropages formosus | reverse complement strand
CTTAGGCCGGCTCCAGCACATACCTTCTCCAACCCTAACCCTAGCTCCAGCCTTAACCCTATCTCCAGCCATAGCCCAGGCTCCGGCCTTAACCCTGCCTCCAGCCCAAACCCTAGCTCCCAGCTGAACTCTAGCTGCTGCGGACACCACAGCGCCGGCCCCGCCAAGAAGCCGAAAGCCTTAGGCCGGCTCCAGCACTTACCTTTCTCCAACCATAACCTAGCTCCAGCCTTAACCATATCTCCAGCCATAGCCCAGGCTCCGGCCTTAACCCTGCTCCAGCCCAAACCTAGCTCCCAGCTGAACTCTAGCTGCTGCGGACACCACAGCGCCGGCCCCGCAAGAAGCCGAAAGCCTTAGGCCGGCTCCAGCACTTCGCCTTCTCCAACCCTAACCCTAGCTCCAGCCTTAACCCTATCTCCAGCCATAGCCCAGGCTCCGGCCTTAACCCTGCCTCCAGCCCAAACCCTAGCTCCCAGCTGAACTCTAGCTGCTGCGGACACCACAGCGCCGGCCCCGCAAGAAGCCGAAAGCCTTAGGCCGGCTCCAGCACTTCGCCTTCTCCAACCCTAACCCTAGCTCCAGCCTTAACCCTATCTCCAGCCATAGCCCAGGCTCCGGCCTTAACCCTGCCTCCAGCCCAAACCCTAGCTCCCAGCTGAACTCTAGCTGCTGCGGACACCACAGCGCCGGCCCCGCAAGAAGCCGAAAGCCTTAGGCCGGCTCCAGCACTTACCCTTCTCCAACCCTAACCCTAGCTCCAGCCTTAACCCTATCTCCAGCCATAGCCCAGGCTCCGGCCTTAACCCTGCCTCCAGCCCAAACCCTAGCTCCCAGCTGAACTCTAGCTGCTGCGGACACCACAGCGCCGGCCCCGCAAGAAGCCGAAAGCCTTAGGCCGGCTCCAGCACATACCCTTCTCCAACCCTAACCCTAGCTCCAGCCTTAACCCTATCTCCAGCCATAGCCCAGGCTCCGGCCTTAACCCTGCCTCCAGCCCAAACCCTAGCTCCCAGCTGAACTCTAGCTGCTGCGGACACCACAGCGCCGGCCCCGCAAGAAGCCGAAAGCCTTAGGCCGGCTCCAGCACTTACCCTTCTCCAACCCTAACCCTAGCTCCAGCCTTAACCCTATCTCCAGCCATAGCCCAGGCTCCGGCCTTAACCCTGCCTCCAGCCCAAACCCTAGCTCCCAGCTGAACTCTAGCTGCTGCGGACACCACAGCGCCGGCCCCGCAAGAAGCCGAAAGCCTTAGGCCGGCTCCAGCACTTCCCCTTCTCCAACCCTAACCCTAGCTCCAGCCTTAACCCTATCTCCAGCCATAGCCCAGGCTCCGGCCTTAACCCTGCCTCCAGCCCAAACCCTAGCTCCCAGCTGAACTCTAGCTGCTGCGGACACCACAGCGCCGGCCCCGCAAGAAGCCGAAAGCCTTAGGCCGGCTCCAGCACTTCGCCTTCTCCAACCCTAACCCTAGCTCCAGCCTTAACCCTATCTCCAGCCATAGCCCAGGCTCCGGCCTTAACCCTGCCTCCAGCCCAAACCCTAGCTCCCAGCTGAACTCTAGCTGCTGCGGACACCACAGCGCCGGCCCCGCAAGAAGCCGAAAGCCTTAGGCCGGCTCCAGCACATACCCTTCTCCAACCCTAACCCTAGCTCCAGCCTTAACCCTATCTCCAGCCATAGCCCAGGCTCCGGCCTTAACCCTGCCTCCAGCCCAAACCCTAGCTCCCAGCTGAACTCTAGCTGCTGCGGACACCACAGCGCCGGCCCCGCAAGAAGCCGAAAGCCTTAGGCCGGCTCCAGCACTTCGCCTTCTCCAACCCTAACCCTAGCTCCAGCCTTAACCCTATCTCCAGCCATAGCCCAGGCTCCGGCCTTAACCCTGCCTCCAGCCCAAACCCTAGCTCCCAGCTGAACTCTAGCTGCTGCGGACACCACAGCGCCGGCCCCGCAAGAAGCCGAAAGCCTTAGGCCGGCTCCAGCACTTACCCTTCTCCAACCCTAACCCTAGCTCCAGCCTTAACCCTATCTCCAGCCATAGCCCAGGCTCCGGCCTTAACCCTGCCTCCAGCCCAAACCCTAGCTCCCAGCTGAACTCTAGCTGCTGCGGACACCACAGCGCCGGCCCCGCAAGAAGCCGAAAGCCTTAGGCCGGCTCCAGCACTTACCCTTCTCCAACCCTAACCCTAGCTCCAGCCTTAACCCTATCTCCAGCCATAGCCCAGGCTCCGGCCTTAACCCTGCCTCCAGCCCAAACCCTAGCTCCCAGCTGAACTCTAGCTGCTGCGGACACCACAGCGCCGGCCCCGCAAGAAGCCGAAAGCCTTAGGCCGGCTCCAGCACTTACCCTTCTCCAACCCTAACCCTAGCTCCAGCCTTAACCCTATCTCCAGCCATAGCCCAGGCTCCGGCCTTAACCCTGCCTCCAGCCCAAACCCTAGCTCCCAGCTGAACTCTAGCTGCTGCGGACACCACAGCGCCGGCCCCGCAAGAAGCCGAAAGCCTTAGGCCGGCTCCAGCACTTACCCTTCTCCAACCCTAACCCTAGCTCCAGCCTTAACCCTATCTCCAGCCATAGCCCAGGCTCCGGCCTTAACCCTGCCTCCAGCCCAAACCCTAGCTCCCAGCTGAACTCTAGCTGCTGCGGACACCACAGCGCCGGCCCCGCAAGAAGCCGAAAGCCTTAGGCCGGCTCCAGCACTTACCCTTCTCCAACCCTAACCCTAGCTCCAGCCTTAACCCTATCTCCAGCCATAGCCCAGGCTCCGGCCTTAACCCTGCCTCCAGCCCAAACCCTAGCTCCCAGCTGAACTCTAGCTGCTGCGGACACCACAGCGCCGGCCCCGCAAGAAGCCGAAAGCCTTAGGCCGGCTCCAGCACTTCGCCTTCTCCAACCCTAACCCTAGCTCCAGCCTTAACCCTATCTCCAGCCATAGCCCAGGCTCCGGCCTTAACCCTGCCTCCAGCCCAAACCCTAGCTCCCAGCTGAACTCTAGCTGCTGCGGACACCACAGCGCCGGCCCCGCAAGAAGCCGAAAGCCTTAGGCCGGCTCCAGCACATACCCTTCTCCAACCCTAACCCTAGCTCCAGCCTTAACCCTATCTCCAGCCATAGCCCAGGCTCCGGCCTTAACCCTGCCTCCAGCCCAAACCCTAGCTCCCAGCTGAACTCTAGCTGCTGCGGACACCACAGCGCCGGCCCCGCAAGAAGCCGAAAGCCTTAGGCCGGCTCCAGCACTTACCCTTCTCCAACCCTAACCCTAGCTCCAGCCTTAACCCTATCTCCAGCCATAGCCCAGGCTCCGGCCTTAACCCTGCCTCCAGCCCAAACCCTAGCTCCCAGCTGAACTCTAGCTGCTGCGGACACCACAGCGCCGGCCCCGCAAGAAGCCGAAAGCCTTAGGCCGGCTCCAGCACTTCCCCTTCTCCAACCCTAACCCTAGCTCCAGCCTTAACCCTATCTCCAGCCATAGCCCAGGCTCCGGCCTTAACCCTGCCTCCAGCCCAAACCCTAGCTCCCAGCTGAACTCTAGCTGCTGCGGACACCACAGCGCCGGCCCCGCAAGAAGCCGAAAGCCTTAGGCCGGCTCCAGCACTTACCCTTCTCCAACCCTAACCCTAGCTCCAGCCTTAACCCTATCTCCAGCCATAGCCCAGGCTCCGGCCTTAACCCTGCCTCCAGCCCAAACCCTAGCTCCCAGCTGAACTCTAGCTGCTGCGGACACCACAGCGCCGGCCCCGCAAGAAGCCGAAAGCCTTAGGCCGGCTCCAGCACTTACCCTTCTCCAACCCTAACCCTAGCTCCAGCCTTAACCCTATCTCCAGCCATAGCCCAGGCTCCGGCCTTAACCCTGCCTCCAGCCCAAACCCTAGCTCCCAGCTGAACTCTAGCTGCTGCGGACACCACAGCGCCGGCCCCGCAAGAAGCCGAAAGCCTTAGGCCGGCTCCAGCACTTACCCTTCTCCAACCCTAACCCTAGCTCCAGCCTTAACCCTATCTCCAGCCATAGCCCAGGCTCCGGCCTTAACCCTGCCTCCAGCCCAAACCCTAGCTCCCAGCTGAACTCTAGCTGCTGCGGACACCACAGCGCCGGCCCCGCAAGAAGCCGAAAGCCTTAGGCCGGCTCCAGCACTTACCCTTCTCCAACCCTAACCCTAGCTCCAGCCTTAACCCTATCTCCAGCCATAGCCCAGGCTCCGGCCTTAACCCTGCCTCCAGCCCAAACCCTAGCTCCCAGCTGAACTCTAGCTGCTGCGGACACCACAGCGCCGGCCCCGCAAGAAGCCGAAAGCCTTAGGCCGGCTCCAGCACTTACCCTTCTCCAACCCTAACCCTAGCTCCAGCCTTAACCCTATCTCCAGCCATAGCCCAGGCTCCGGCCTTAACCCTGCCTCCAGCCCAAACCCTAGCTCCCAGCTGAACTCTAGCTGCTGCGGACACCACAGCGCCGGCCCCGCAAGAAGCCGAAAGCCTTAGGCCGGCTCCAGCACTTACCCTTCTCCAACCCTAACCCTAGCTCCAGCCTTAACCCTATCTCCAGCCATAGCCCAGGCTCCGGCCTTAACCCTGCCTCCAGCCCAAACCCTAGCTCCCAGCTGAACTCTAGCTGCTGCGGACACCACAGCGCCGGCCCCGCAAGAAGCCGAAAGCCTTAGGCCGGCTCCAGCACTTACCCTTCTCCAACCCTAACCCTAGCTCCAGCCTTAACCCTATCTCCAGCCATAGCCCAGGCTCCGGCCTTAACCCTGCCTCCAGCCCAAACCCTAGCTCCCAGCTGAACTCTAGCTGCTGCGGACACCACAGCGCCGGCCCCGCAAGAAGCCGAAAGCCTTAGGCCGGCTCCAGCACTTCGCCTTCTCCAACCCTAACCCTAGCTCCAGCCTTAACCCTATCTCCAGCCATAGCCCAGGCTCCGGCCTTAACCCTGCCTCCAGCCCAAACCCTAGCTCCCAGCTGAACTCTAGCTGCTGCGGACACCACAGCGCCGGCCCCGCAAGAAGCCGAAAGCCTTAGGCCGGCTCCAGCACATACCCTTCTCCAACCCTAACCCTAGCTCCAGCCTTAACCCTATCTCCAGCCATAGCCCAGGCTCCGGCCTTAACCCTGCCTCCAGCCCAAACCCTAGCTCCCAGCTGAACTCTAGCTGCTGCGGACACCACAGCGCCGGCCCCGCAAGAAGCCGAAAGCCTTAGGCCGGCTCCAGCACTTACCCTTCTCCAACCCTAACCCTAGCTCCAGCCTTAACCCTATCTCCAGCCATAGCCCAGGCTCCGGCCTTAACCCTGCCTCCAGCCCAAACCCTAGCTCCCAGCTGAACTCTAGCTGCTGCGGACACCACAGCGCCGGCCCCGCAAGAAGCCGAAAGCCTTAGGCCGGCTCCAGCACATACCCTTCTCCAACCCTAACCCTAGCTCCAGCCTTAACCCTATCTCCAGCCATAGCCCAGGCTCCGGCCTTAACCCTGCCTCCAGCCCAAACCCTAGCTCCCAGCTGAACTCTAGCTGCTGCGGACACCACAGCGCCGGCCCCGCAAGAAGCCGAAAGCCTTAGGCCGGCTCCAGCACTTACCTTTCTCCAACCCTAACCCTAGCTCCAGCCTTAACCCTATCTCCAGCCATAGCCCAGGCTCCGGCCCCGACCCTATCTCCAGCCCAAACCCCAGCTCCCAGCTGAACTCTGGCTGCTGCGCAAGCCACAGCGCCGGCCCCGCAAAAAGCTGAAACCCTTAGCTGGGCTCCAGCACTTGCCCTAGCCCGAACCCTAACCCTAGCTCCGGCCTTAACCCTACCTCCAGCCATAGGCCAGGCTCCGGCCCCGACCCTATCTCCAGCCCTAACCCCAGCTCCTAGTGGAACTCTGGCTGCTGCGCAAGCCACAGCGCCGGCCCCGCAAAAAGCTGAAACCCTTAGCCGGGCTCCAGCACTTGCCCTAGCCCGAACCCTAACCCTAGCTCCGGCCTTAACCCTACCTCCAGCCATAGGCCAGGCTCCGACCCCGACCCTATCTCCAGCCCAAACCCTAGCTCCCAGCTGAACTC
Source organism: Scleropages formosus (assembly GCF_900964775.1). Lineage (NCBI taxonomy): Eukaryota > Metazoa > Chordata > Actinopteri > Osteoglossiformes > Osteoglossidae > Scleropages > Scleropages formosus. Next base: position 16,342,331 of record NC_041819.1, on the reverse strand, counting down.
TGGCTGCTGTGCAAGCCACAGCGCCGGCCCCGCAAAAAGCTGAAACCCTTAGGCGGGCTCCAGCACTTGCCCTAGCCCGAACCCTAACCCTAGCTCCGGCCTTAACCCTACCTCCAGCCATAGGCCAGGCTCCGGCCCTGACCCTATCTCCAGCCCTAACCCCAGCTCCCAGCTGAACTCTGGCTGCTGCGCAAGCCACAGCGCCGGCCCCGCAAAAATCCGAAACCCTAAACCGGACTCCAGCCCTTACCCTTCTCTAACCCTAACCCTAGCTCCGGCCTTAACCCTACCTCCAGCCTTAGCCCAGGCTGCAGTCTTATCCCGACCTCCAGCCCTAACCCTAGCTCCCAGCTGAACTCTGGCTGCTGCGCAAGCCACAGCGCCGGCCCCGCAAAAAGCTGAAACCCTTAGCCGGGCTCCAGCACTTGCCCTAGCCCGAACCCTAACCCTAGCTCCGGCCTTAACCCTACCTCCAGCCATAGGCCAGGCTCCGGCCCCGACCCTATCTCCAGCCCTAACCCTAGCTCCCAGCTGAACTCTGGCTGCTGCGCAAGCCACAGCGCCGGCCCCGCAAAAATCCGAAACCCTTAACCGGACTCCAGCCCTTACCCTTCTCTAACCCTAACCCTAGCTCCGGCCTTAACCCTACCTCCAGCCTTAGCCCAAGCTGCAGTCTTATCCCGACCTCCAGCCCTAACCCTAGCTCCCACCTATACTCCGGCTGCTGCACACACCACAGCGCCGGCCCCGAAAAAAACCGAAACCCTTTGCCTGGCTCCAGCACCTGCCCTTCTCTAACCCTAACCCTAACCATAACCCTAAACCCTAACCCTAACACCAACCTAAACTCCAACCAAAACCTTGCTCCGAACCTAACCATCGCTTCAACCCTAACCTTAGCGCTATTCCTAACTCTAGCTACAACCCTAATCTAAGTTCCAACCCTAATCTTTGCTCCAACCCTAGCTCTTACGCTAACCCTAGCTTCAACCCTAACCTAAGATGTAACCCTAACCTAAGTTCCAACTCTTTCCCTAGCTCAAACCCTAACCTTTTCTTCAACCCTAACCTAAACTGAAACCCTTACTGTAGCTACAACTCTAACCTTAGCTCCAACCCTAACTCAAGCTCTAACCCTTTCCCTTGCTCCAACTCTAACCCTATCTCTATCCTTATCCCTAGGTCCAACTCAAACCCTAGTACTAATCCTTACCCTAGCGCTAGCCCTATCCTTAGCTTCAGTTCCAACCATAGTTCCAACCCTCACCCTAGCTCTAACCCAAGCTTCAACTCTCACCTGCACTCCAATCCTATCGCTCCCTCAGGGTTCGTACAGATTTTTACGAGTGAAATTTAAGCACTTTTCAAGCACTTTAAAGGTCCCTTAATTCATTTTTCAAGCACTAACATTGAATTCACTGATGCAATATGACTTCAAATGATGAAAGCCACCCTTGGTAAGTTTAAACAGCGCCCCTTTATCTTATAGGATCAAGCTACAAGTCTGGAATCTTCAATATGAATACCACTTATGATTATATTTAGTTCATAGTTTGCATACTTATTTAACTTTGGTTTTATTTTTATTAGGAGATGCAGCAGGTTTGGCCTGTACCTGCTCTCTGGTGGGTCTGGGGTTTGAGTCCTTCTTGGGGTGCCCTGTGACAGACTGGCATCCTGTCCTGGCTGTGTCCCCTACCCCTCCAGCTTTGCACCCTGTGTTGCTTGGTTAGGCTTTGGTTTGCTGCAACCCTGCAGGACAAGCAGTTTCACTCAATGTGTCTGTGTAAACAAGAACACACACACACACACACACACACACACACACTTTCTGAACCGCTTGTCCCATACGGGGTCGCGGGGAACCCGGAGCCTACCCGGCAACACAGGGAGTAAGGCCAGAGGGGGAGGGGACACACCCAGGACAGGATGCCAGTCCATCACAAGGCACCCCAAGCAGGACCCAAACCCCAGACTCCCCAGAGAGCAGGACCTGGTCCAACCCACCGCGCCACCGTGTCACCGCGCCACCGTGCCACCGCGGCCACCGTGCCACCGCGCCACCACACCCCCCTAAACAAGAACAGAGAAAAAAGAATGCACATTTGACTGCTCAAACCGAAAACAGTCTTGCAAGTTGGTCCAACCCTAGACTACAGCTCTTGGAAGTGCTTTCAACTCCTTTAGCTTCTCATCTATTTGACACGCCACATTTTCTATAGCCTGCTCTTTTTCTTTAGCAGCTCTTCGAAGTCTATTCGATTTTGAAATTAAGCTGAGTTTTCCAAGTTTCTCTGCCTTCTCTGCACTATGATCAGCAGAGGTGTAGAGAACCTGAATATCCTGTTATCCTCCTTTTCTTTGCTTCTCTGCTATCTCCTGCATCAGTCAAAAGGAATTAATTTATGCTTATGAATGAATACATTTTTTTTTACATGTACGTATTAATTAAACATTTCTTTTTTTTCCTGCATTACATGGCATGGTCCCTTGCTACTGCAACTGGACTCTCCTTTGGATGTCTACTTCATCATTTAACCACCAAACAGCAGTAAAGAGAACCATCTAGAAAAGCTCTAAGCAGTGAACACAATTAACATTTATTAATCACATATTTTAGCTTTGAAAGCACTAATGCTCTGAATTTGAATGTTGTTCTCTATCATACACATACTACCAGGGTGACAACTACAATAGAGCTCTACAGTATAGCAGAAAAACTACAGATTGTATTTACCATCTTCCAGCCAGTCATTGTTAAAATGAAACCTTGAAATCACCTGTTAAAATCAAGCATTTTACAAACTTTCAGGGCTCTGTACGAACCCTGGATACAGTGCAGGAAGGGCAGTACGCTCATGGTGCGAGTGGCACTGGGCAGTCCTTTCAGACATGAGGTTAACTTTGACTTCAGTGTGTGGCACTTTCATGTTGGTGACTTTGAACTGCCATTGCTGTGTGTGTGTGTGTGTGTGTGTGTGTGTGTGTGTGTGTGTGTGTGTGTGTGTGTGTGTGCGTGCGTGCCCTGCCTCACATTCTACTTCTGGTATAGAGCACAATAGATGAGAGGCTACTGATAATTGATGGATGGATGGATATGGATCCAATACTGCAAGCCTTAGGCCAACTTTCTGTGTCAGTCATCCATGATCTATCAGTATCTGTGACCTTCTCCAGTAATTTTAGGGGCCAGGATGTGACACCCTCAGTACATATGCAAGTTTTGATCACGCTTGACTGGCGGAGGTTCTCTCTTTGCCGTGCCATTTACTGCCTCTAGTGGAAAAGAGCTTCCAAGAACGGAGCGGATGGGGCTGATTGGTGTTCTTGAAGAGGCTGCTGAGCAGGGATCCAGGCACTGTTTGATCTAAGACATCTTAATGGGAATACACTGTATGCAGCAACTGGCAGCCTGGTATCAAACATTTGCTGAGATGTAACTTCTTTATTTCCCAAAATCTTCAAGCTCAACTACAGGGTAAAATACTACACATACATGGTGTTAGTATAGTATATGGACCCCAGTGTGAGTAACACATCAGACTCAGTGTAAAGAGAATAGTGACATTTGATGATAAATGCTGCCGTAGAGCAGGTTAACCACCTGGGATACATAATCAGTGCCAGGGGCACAGAGGTCGATCCGGACAAGATTAAGGGCCATTTGAAAACGTCTGAGTCAAAGGCTACTGCTGTCATCCCCAGTTCTGTGGCTGCTGCAGTGCGGATGGCGCGATTTTCTGCATTCTCAGGCACTCCTGTTAAACACGACTGTCGAACTGATGTCAGCAAGATTTTGCAAAAGCCGCAAGTTACAGCGAGTGAAATTATGGTGGGAAGGAAAACACCCAGAGGACCTTTTTCAACTGAATTTAACTAAATTAATTTCCATATAGTGTAATTCATTGGGGATTGCTGCAGACCACTTTATGCTGCAAACATACAAAAATCAACACTGTAAAATGGGAATAAAGGATTGTCAGCTTATTAAAATGTAGAGCATTAAATTTAAAAAATGCAAGGACCTAAAGTAAAGGGTTCTTTGCCCCTCTTGTTGTGTTCCCTGGTATTAACATATTTTAAATTCTGTTGCACCTGACCAGCCATGATAATAGTAGTAGTACTAATAGATTAATAATTTTGGCAGGGTGGACAGATTCTGTCAAAATCTATTAACTGGCAGCTTCTTGTTCAGATGAGTAATTTCCACATATGCAACAGGAAATGCTTGATAATATTCACTGAGGTCATCTACACATCACCAAAGGCCCTCCAGTTTTACTGACACTTGCCTGTACTGTTCCTCAGATGGGTGGTGCCAAATTTATTTTATTGGAATAATGCCATGTACACTGAATTTTGGATTTCATTCATTGGAATCATGCCCAGCACCCACAGATAAGCTTCACACTTGCATGAGAGATGAGCATACAAAAGTGTCACTTTCATGGGGTTTTTTGAATTTACTGAAGTGAGGAACGGAGTCATGTGGAATGTGTTGATGTGGTGGTACCCGAGTTTTTGGAATGTTGCTCCAACAACCATCATTGCATCCATTTGTTAGTAAATCGTAATATTAATAACCATAGAAATAACATTTGTGAGGGAAAATGATCACAGTAGCTTAGATCGCTTGGGTTACTGTATCAGTCAATAAAGAAAAAAGAAATGTTAAATATTTGGGTAAAACAAAACAATTTTATTTGAAGCAATGAGTGGTATTTCATATATGACAAACAGAAAATGGGTATTTAATGTATGATGTAATTTCGGTGCATTGTGATTTGGGCGGTGGTCGGGGCCGAGTGCCCGGCCGACCCAAACCTCGGGCGCCAACTCTGGTTTTTGGGACTTGGAATGTCACCTCACTGGCGGGGAAGGAGCCTGAGCTGGTGCGGGAAGTTGAGAGATACCGTCTAGATATAGTCGGGCTCACTTCCACTCACAGCTTGGGTTCTGGAACCACTCTACTCGATCGAGGGTGGACTCTCCACTATTCTGGCGTTGCCCAAGGTGAGAGGCGGCGGGCTGGTGTGGGCTTATTAATAGCCCCCCAGTTCAGCCGCCATGTGTTGGAGTCTACCCCGGTGAATGAGAGGGTCATCTCCCTACGCCTTCGGGTCAGGGAACGGTCTCTCACTGTCGTTTGTGCTTATGCGCCTAGCGGCAGTGTAGAGTACCCGGCCTTTTTAGAGTCCATGGGGGGCGTGCTGGAAAGCGCTCCCACTGGGGACTCTGTCGTTCTACTGGGGGACTTTAACGCCCACGTGGGCAGCGACAGTGATACCTGGAGGGGCGTGATTGGGAGGAACGGCCTCCCTGATCTGAACCCGAGCGGTGAGTTGTTATTGGATTTCTGTGCTAGTCGCGGTTTATCTATAATGAACACCATGTTCATGCATAAGGGTGTCCACCAGTGCACTTGGCACCAGGACACCCTAGGTCGGAGGTCGATGATCGACTTTGTAGTCGTTTCTTCTGACCTTCGGCCATATGTCTTGGACACTCGGGTGAAGAGAGGGGCTGAGCTGTCAACTGATCACCACCTGGTGGTGAGTTGGATTCGATGGCAGGGGAAAAAGCTGGACAGACCTGGCAGGCCCAAACGCATAGTGAGGGTCTGTTGGGAACGTTTGGCGGAGGCCCCTGTCAGAGAGGTCTTCAACTCCCACCTCCGACAGAGCTTCAACCAGGTCCTGAGGGAGGTGGGGGACATTGAGTCTGAATGGACTATGTTCCGCTCCTCCATTGTCGGTGCGGCGGTTCGGAGCTGCGGCCATAAGGTCTCCGGTGCCTGTCGCGGCGGCAATCCCCGAACACGGTGGTGGACACCGGAAGTAAGGGATGCCGTCAAGCTGAAGAAGGAGTTCTATCGGGCCTGGCTGGCCCATGGGACTCCTGAAGCAGCTGACGGGTACCGACGGGCCAAACGGAGTGCGGCTCTGGCAGTCGCCGCGGCAAAAACTCAGGCTTGGGAGGAGTTCGGTGAGGCCATGGAGGAAGACTTTCGGTCGGCCTCAAAGAGATTCTGGCAAACCGTCCGGCGACTCAGAGGGGGGAAGCGGTGTTCCACGAACACTGTTTACAGTGGAAGTGGTGCGCTGCTGACCTCAGCTGAGGATGTTCTCGGGCGGTGGAAGGAGTACTTTGAGGATCTCCTCAATCCCTCCGACACGCCTTCCGTAGAGGAAGCTGAGGCTGGGGACTCGGAGGGGGACTCGTCCATTACCCTGGCTGAAGTTGCTGAGGTAGTCAAAAAACTTCTCGGTGGCAAGGCTCCGGGGGTGGATGAGATCCGCCCCGAGTTTCTCAAGTCTCTGGATGTTGTGGGGCTGTCTTGGCTGACACGCCTCTGCAGCATCGCGTGGAGTTCGGGAACGGTGCCTCTGGACTGGCAGACCGGGGTGGTGGTCCCTCTTTTTAAGAAGGGGGACCGGAGATTGTGTTCCAACTACAGGGGGATCACACTCCTTAGCCTCCCTGGGAAAGTCTATGCCGGGGTACTGGAAAGGAGAATCCGACCGATAGTCGAACCTCGGATTCAGGAGGAGCAATGCGGTTTTCGCCCTGGCCGTGGAACACTGGACCAGCTCTATACCCTCACTAGGGTGTTGGAGGGTTCGTGGGAGTTTGCCCAACCAGTCCATATGTGTTTTGTGGACCTGGAGAAGGCATTCGACCGTGTCCCTCGTGGCATCCTGTGGGGGGTGCTTCGGGATTATGGGGTTCGGGGCTCGTTGCTACGGGCTGTTCGTTCCCTGTATGACCGGAGCAGAAGCTTGGTTCGCATTGCCGGCAGTAAGTCAGACCTGTTCCCGGTGCATGTTGGACTCCGCCAGGGCTGCCCTTTGTCACCGATTCTGTTCATTATCTTCATGGACAGAATTTCTAGGCGCAGTCAGGGAACGGAGGGTGTCTGTTTTGGTGGCCGCGAGATCTCGTCTCTGCTTTTTGCGGACGATGTGGTCCTGTTGGCTTCATCAAGTCAAGACTTGCAGCGTGCACTGGGGAGGTTTGCAGCCGAGTGCGAAGCGGCGGGGATGAGAATCAGCACCTCCAAATCCGAGGCCACGGTTCTCAGTCGGAAAAAGGTGGATTGCTCCCTCCGGGTTAGGGGGGAGTTGCTCCCTCAAGTGGAGGAGTTTAAGTATCTTGGGGTCTTGTTCACGAGTGAGGGAAAAATGGAGCGGCAGGTCGACAGACGGATCGGTGCGGCGTCCGCAGTAATGCGGTCATTGTACCGGTCTGTTGTGGTGAAGAGGGAGCTGAGTCGTAAGGCGAAGCTCTCAATTTACCAGTCGATCTACGTTCCTACCCTCACCTATGGTCATGAACTCTGGATCATGACCGAAAGAATGAGATCGCGGATACAAGCGGCAGAAATGAGTTTCCTCCGCAGAGTGGCTGGGCGCACCCTTAGGGATAGGGTGAGGAGCTCAGTCACCCGGGAGGAGCTCGGAGTAGAGCCGCTGCTCCTCCGCATCGAGAGGAGCCAGTTGAGGTGGCTCGGGCATCTGTTCCGGATGCCTCCTGGACGCCTCCCTGGGGAGGTGCTCCGGGCTTGTCCCACTGGGAGGAGGCCTCGGGGCAGACCCAGGACACGTTGGAGAGACTATGTCTCCCGGCTGGCCTGGGAACGTCTTGGGGTTCCCCCAGAGGAACTGGAGGAGGTGTGCGGGGAGAGGGAGGTCTGGAGTACTCTGCTCGGACTGCTGCCCCCGCGACCCAGCCCCGGATAAAAGCGGAGGAAGATGGATGTAATTTCAATGATATTTCATACTAAATTTGCTGTGCTTTTTTATTAATATCGGATGCTCCCAACTAAAAATAATAAAAACATTCAATTGTTAACTTTAGTTTTTCCTTAAGAAAAAGGAAGATTATTTACATATTTTTATGTACATTTAAACATATTAGACAAGTAAATGTCCCATGCCCACAAAAGCGGTTCTTCTTTACTTTCTTCTTATGATATCTAAGTTTTTACTTTTACAATTACATTTATTAATTTAGCAAATGCTTTTCTCCAAAGCAATGCACATTTCATAGAAAATACAATATGTACATTATATTAGCAGGAAGAAAGACATAGATGAAGACACATGATTCTTAAGTGCAGTTACTTTCCACCATATGAACCAATGATCACATGAGTAGCTACATAAAACTTCATCTGAGAATCGACAATTTCTATTTTTTTTTTTTTTTTAAATAAACATTTACATTACAGGAGTAGCTGCGTGAAGGTTAATCCACTGTTTAACAAGTATGATCTTAAAGTTATAGTGCATGAACATTTACACATTACATGAACTTAAGAGATCATCAATGAAGTGAGTCCGAAAGAGGTGAGTTTTAAGACATTTATTCATTTAGCTGACACTTTTTCTCCAAAGCAACTTACAGTGTTAAGGTTTCAGTTATTTACCCAGCTGGGTAATACTACTGGAGCACTTTAGGGTAAGTGCCTTTCTCAAGGGTACTTAACAGCCAGAGGTAGGGATCAAACATGCCACCTTTAGATCCAAAGGCAATAGCTCTAACCACTATGCTACCAGTTGTCCCCTAGGTGGGTTGGGCCATCACCTTACAATTTGATGGTTCCAAGTTCTATTGCTATAGTACCCTAAAATTACCACAAATTCCTCCAGTAACAACACACACGTTTTCGGAACCGCTTGTCCCATACGGGGTCGCGGGGAACCGGAGCCTACCCAGCAACACAGGGAGTAAGGCTGGAGGGGGAGGGGACACACCCAGGACGGGACGCCAGTCCGTCGCAAGGCACCCCAAGCGGGATTCGAACCCCCCAGACCCACTGGAGAACAGGACCTGGTCCAACCCACTGCGCCACTGTGCCACCGTGCCCCCCGGCCAGTAACAACACCTGCTTGATAAATGGGAAAATAATTTCAAAGTTGAAATTTTCAGTTTTTTTGGTCATACCCCTTCATGTTGTTCCTTTTGGTTAAAAAAGATATGAGCCAATTTTTGACATAATCAAACCAGTTTTAATGGGCACTCACCCATTAACACAAACTTTTACTTTTACAAACATCAACATCTTGAGGGGAAAAAAGTCAAATTCATCACCATTATCATGCACCAAAGGGACAGGTGTGTTGAGTAGAAATTAAAACTAGAAGAGCACATACATTAAACAAGCACCAATAAGTGAATGTCTAAGCACTAAGATTATCTAAAGTTTTTTTTTTTTCTTTCAAGTAATATATAGGCTGCAGAACAGTTAGAAAAGTATCCATGGTAGAAGACAAAAAATGTTAAAAATAAGTAAATAAAATACTCAAATTTTTCTGCAAAACTCACTTTATCAAGTCAATGGGACCTCAGAAACACAGAAACTTATATTTCTCCCAGTCTTCCATTGACACTCTGTTCTCCATGGGGGGCAAACATGGAACAGTGAGCTTTTCTGCTGTCTCCCTCTACTGGTCACCTTTGATAGTGCGAGAGGGATCAAGTAACCCATGAAGTGAATGTTTCTGCATCAGCAGCATGAATACACACATAGCGGCTCCTTACATAACAATCAGTCAAGTTACACATTTTCAAAGATAAACAGGGGAAATGTTTCTATTTGCTTATTTTCACTTGTGTTTGCTTTACATACCCTTATTCAGAAATTTCTGTGTTTTGTGGAGGGAATGCAATTGCATCTGTTTGCCCAGCCAATAGATGGCAGTAAATAGCACCCAAACAGTAATAATGAAAGTCTGTCTTAATTCAACCAGTTTCCAGTGGTGGGAATGTAGTAGCTCATATCTAGCTCATGTCTGCTGTTCCTAAGCAGCAGCGATCAATAAAAAGACAGTCAATGTCATAAAAGTTCATGGGGTTGAATTGGTCAGAAACTGGCATTGAACAAGAGCTCGTGGAGACATTTTTATTTTTTTGTAATTTTAAATGTTTTTTCGGTTCACATGTAAGTTAACATTTGAAAATAATAGGAATTAAAAAGTGCTCATTTATTACAGGGATACCAAAGACTTTTACAGACCCACATGGATGAATAAACTTAGGGAAGTCTGCATTAAACAGCTCTTACTGATCGTGTCTCAGTGGAAAAAGTTACCTTAGATTTACAAAGTTACAATCAGACTTTAGACTCCAATTGTGTTCATAAGGTGAGGAGCTAAAATACTTTAAAAGCCATTGTGCTCATCAAGAAAAACTTAAAATCTGCCATGTTATTTAACAAACCACTGATTTTTTACTCACCAAATGTTCCTTAAATAAAGATTTTGATATCCCTGCTCATGTCGTGACTGTGCCAACACTGCATTTAATGGATGCATCAAAAATCACAAACCAGCTCGTGATGCTCAAGATGGGTAGAGGGATTGAGATTCTCAAAATTAAGGTTTTCTGTTTACATCCCTGAATGTGAGGAAGCTCAGCTGGTTCCTGTTGGCAAAGCGCCTTCTGCGCACCACCCACAGGTCAACTGCCAAGAAGTGTATGTGTCAATCACATCTTCAAACAGACACTGAAGAAAGCAACAGGAGGAGCTCCCACCTCACTCTACCACCCATAAGAGATCTCTCAAGAACAAAGTTTCCAATGTTTCAAATCTTCTACACCTGGCAGTATGATGAACTGCTGGAGATCAGCAAGAAGGCTGACAGGCTTGGCATGTGCACATTTGTATTCAGTAATGTTGTCGATAAACACAAACAGAGCAGGGTCAGTCATATGAAGCCTTCCGATGCAACATCATTTAAATACACTAAACCCTTTTCCACAATGGTGCATTTCCAAAACTATTCTAATGGTTTTACATTTGGAACCATATTAGGATATCATAACATTATTACACTATATTGTATTGTATTAAATGATTTTGACTTTGGTAGTTTTTAATGTTAATGATGAGAGATTTTATCACTGTGTAGTTCAAAAAGAATCTTTTATTCCATCTGACACATAACTGTCCGAATCATATTCTGGGAAGATAATAGATACTGCTGAGTGTTATCTTAGTTATCTCACAAGTAATTGGTTCTTTACCACCCATGATGATGCAAAACAGACTTTTTTGCTACAGGAGGCATCTTGAAAGCTTTAATTTAACAGCTACTATGGTTATTTTGTTGACATTTGAACTGAATGATTTTAAAAAAAAAAAAAAAAAAAAAAAAACCTAATCAATTAAGGCAACACATACATGTCCTACATCTTTCTGGCAGGTAAACTTCTGCTTTCATCTTACAGGCCAGTTCTGTATTTGGCATACCTTTAATTTCACAAATATCTATTCCTCTCTTGTATGAACTTAGGTCATAGACATCAAAATTATGCCATGTACGTAGAACATTGTTTATGCCAAATCATGACAGTGTTTGATAGGATCACAGCTATTTTACATATTTCCTGTGGAGATCAGTGACCCAGGCACACAGACGGATTCCATAGAATAAGCTGCAATCACTTTACTCGTCTGATGTGTGGATCTATTCGTTCCTTTGCAAGTGTATTTTACACATTAGACTTTGACAAAAGGCGCAAAATACAACCAAGGGCAGCAATGCCAAAATTCGATGTCCTGCAAGAATGTCACATTAAAATGACCCACTGAGGGGGAACTTAAATTGTGACAACTTATTTGAATCCAAGCATTTCCAATCTATTTCCCCCCCTGTCCACAACCGAGGCTGAATTTCAAGTTCTGTATGCAAATTCACTTGAAGTGATGGCAATCGTAGAATGTCTTCTAATTTACAATTTCCCTTGAAACTTAGGGAGAGGCAGAGTTTTACTTATTCTTTCAGATCTTTAATCTTCTTCAGATGTCAGCATGTTTGACAAGGAGAACTGTTCCTTTCTTTCATTTAAAGTGCTGCTTACCATAAAGGCAGATGGCGATGGACAGGGGATGCAGTCCAGTTATCCCATATATCCTTCCGTGAGAGGCTACGGTAAGAAGTATTTGTGTTGCTCCTCAATCACTGCCAATTCTTTAAAGCCTGTTAGACTCCAATGTCTATGATGACTTATTACTGAACAGAAAGCAGAGGACAGTCAACATGCAGTCTTTTAATTTTCTACCTTTGGCTCCGCAAACCATCTGGCTGCAGACCAGGGCAATGCACTGATTCCAGTCCTAATCCCACTGGCGGCAACCACAGCTCACACCTGACAAATCACTGCGTTCAGTGAACTGGCAGGCTTTCTCCCCTCAACAGAAAAATAATCACGATCAAAGTTACAGAACACAGTCAGACACACAGTTCCTATTTGTGATGCAGTTTGTACCACTTATTTTTTTGAATTTACGGTTCAAGAGAAATGAGATTCAACCTTGTGGTAATTAAAATGAAGGGGGGAAAAAAAAAAAAAAAAAAAAAAAAAAGACTTACTAGTGAAGAGAATTGATGGAATTTTCTTGTAATGGAAATAAAGAAGAACATTCAACAGGTGCTACTGAAGTTCCAAGCTGTGTGATTACTAAATGCTTAATTTCACAGCAATATAAAAAATATGTAATTGTATATACAATAATAAATGTAGATAAAGTATAACATTTTAAATCAAGTGTGTTGTATTGAAAAGTAGTTCACATTTAGCATACATATCACGCTTAATACACACTCCCAAAAAAATTGAACACGACAAAAGAATAAGAGATTCAATAAGTATGAATTTTTTCATCCTTATTCTTATATAAAAAAACCTTTGGAAAAAAGAAAGGTATTGAAGTTTGCTTAAAAAAAAATAAATCCTATTTTCAGTTTATCCATTCAAATCAGCAATTTCTCCACATTAAAGATGACCTAGGAGGTTTCTTAATAAAAATGAAAAATATATCCTTGACACAATGTGGGGAATGGAGGGGAATCAAAGAGAAACTACTGGCATTTGATCACACAAATTATGAGGTGTTCAAACAACCCATATCAAAGCAAAAACAGAGTGATGCCTGAAACATGAACGAGACTTGGGATTAGAAAGGGGAAGAAAAAACAAATATTGATGCTTTTTTCTCTGTCCAGCAAAATCCGCTATAGTTTGAATTAATCGCTTACGGACACATTAATAAATTTGGGAGAATGACTGGGAATTACTATGTCTTCACTCGTCCCACGAAGATCTGTTCATTTGAACTGATTATCGATGAGTGTTCCTTTCATTTTGGCCTTCTTCGCCTCCAGTTCAGCCTGTTGATATAACAGAAGACAAAGACTGAGTACCACTGTAGCACTATGTACCCTGCCTCGCACCCTATGCTTCCACACCAAGTTCTAGAACCACTGTGACTCTCTACTGGAAAAGCAGTTAATGAAAGCCAATAGATACAGTAACACTTTTAACTCATATTCTCCTAAGAGCCAGCCATTCACTATTGTCCACTTTTTTTTTTTTTTTTTAATTCTTTCCACACTCACAATACTACATGCTTCAGCGCTGAGTTGACATGTAGTGTATAGAGGACACTAGACTTTTAAGTGAGAGAATGACATGTTTGGAGGATGAGGCCTGGAAAACTTGTTCAAAATCCTAGAAATATATCCAACAAAAGCTTTTTTTTTTTTTTTTTTTTTTAAACTGTGTCTCAGGAAGAAAGGAGTAAAAACTAGCATGTTCAGATGTAACACACTGTATTTTGATAGGTCAACCAAACACTTGACCACTAGAAATGGGTGTAGTTTGCACAACAAATTAAAGGAACAAGCTGCTGCAAAAAGACAGCATGCCTTCCACTTACATAAAAATATTTATTCAGCACTCAGCTGGGAATGAACATTTTTATGCACTACAAGTGTTGCTCAGACAGTATGCCGTCACCTGTCTGACACAAAGTTAGCCAAGGATGTGTACTCCAGAAACTGCCTGTGCTCTGGGAAATCTGTACTTTGTAATGTGGCTTCTGTGTAAAAATCATCACTTGAGAACTTATGTTGCTGAAAGGAGAAACTTCAGTGTTTAGACAAACTTTTCTTGAAATATATACATGAAGCATAAATGTCATGAAAAAGAAATGGACTGCAAAGACGTTCAACTTTTTGTAAGAAATGAAAGACATTTTTACTTTTTTAGGGAAAGAAACAAAATATTGAACATCTAATTAAATTATTAATAAAACATAACAGTGTAGGTTGCCTTGGACAAAGGTGTCAGTTAAACGAATGTAAAATTTAAGCATTAGAAGATGTAGAAAATGCGCAAAGTAAATAAGCCATACTTACTGCTGTCAAAAGATATATATACATACACATATATATATTATATAATTTCCCTTGCTTATAATCTATTCCGGTAAACTGCACTTGACAAAGGCATCAGCTAAATAAACAATATATAAATGCTGATCCAGAAGGTCATTACAAAACATTCAATAATGTTAGAGGAATATTTGTACTACATTATCAAACAATTTCTGACATGATCAGAGTCTCAAATGGAAAAAAGTTTGAGATTCTGAAGCTCATACAGCACACACACAAAAAAAAAAAAAAAAAAAAGATTCAATTGTAATTTTAAGTTTTGATAAAGAGGCCAACCTTAAATGTTGAGTTTGCACTGGAATCACACAGAGATATTTCACTGCCCATTACCACCAACTGTAACAGTTAATGATGACTTGCAGCACAGTAGGGCAGCTCTTGATAAGGCTGTCTGAGGAGCCAATCACTCCGTCTAATGATGACGAATGCGCATGCTGAGGTGCGAATGTAAATGTGAGCCTATCAAATGGCCGTCTCACCAGTTCCTGCAGCCTTCTCTTGCTCATGCCTTTTCTTTCCAGCTGTTTCTCGATCACCTTAGCGTTCTGGGCGTACGAATCAGCAACTTCTCTCTGCAAAAAGAGCAAAATATTACTAGGCTACAACTATTTTGTATTTCCCCTACTCTAAAAATGACAGAGTATTTATATACAGAACTGTATACATCATAGCTCAAGAACCAAAACCATGTTTAAACAATGCTATCACTTGCGATACTGTACACAGTTTCAGTAATTAAATGAGGTCATTACTGTAAGCTCAAGTTTAGTTTATTCACAGACATACATATATAACTTTACTTGAACACATTTCAACATTTTTACAGATTAAACACGGCACCATACGTGTGTGTCTGTGTACACTGATTTGTTAGCAATCTGAAAACTGAGTGCGGCACCATTTAAATGATTATTAGCTGAGTAAAACTTTCAACGTACTGCTTCAATCTCCTCTTCCTCCTCGTCGATGGTAGAAACGGTGACTGAGCTGAACTTTCCCATGTCTTTTGTTCGCTTGGTCATCATCACCTAGAGGAGACAAATGAGGTGTTGTTATTCCTGCCAGATACACTGCAACAAGTATGAGGTCGAAACACTGAATACAGAAGAAAACCAAGACAAGTAAAATTAATCAATTTAATTACAGGACTACTCAGGCCTTCGAATGGTGTCAATGTTTTTTCATTGTACTTTGTGCAATAATAAAATACAAGAACATTATCCTTTTACATTTTTACAGCACAAGTCACTCAATAAGAACATACCCTGACTTTTTTGGGGGCCTCTTGTTTCTGGCTGTATACACTGGTATTGCCAAATCCTTCACCAAACTTCACCACTGCACCATCAACAATGAACGTAACTGGTGTGTTCTTCTGCTGGTGATAATAAAACAGCAGCAGACCACACCTGCAGAATACATACACACCTCAGTACATATATAAAACAGATTAACACAGCATCAGATTTCTGTGATGAAAACACTGCACTGAAACAAAGAGAGGAGAAGAAGAAGAAGAGGAGGAAAAAAAAAAAAAAAAAAAAAAAACACCCACCCACATTCTGGTAGAAACTCATAAATGCTGACCCTTAAGAACATTTGAGTTGCCAAGACCATGAGGTATAACAGGAAGATACAGCCAATTTAAATATGAACTGTATGTTTTTAGGATTGTAAAACACTGCACTTTAAAATGCAGAAGTCAATGCATATATAAACTTCATAGGCACATTAAAGCAAATTCAAATACTGTAAGAATTTACTCTTCTTCTTTCAACCTGAGTCAAACAAAAGTGGACAACAGCTGAGGACTTAATGCATTACTTACTTTCCACATTTCTTTCTAAACTGCCGTTCAATTCCTTCTGGTCTATAGAAAAACAAAAAGATAGCAGACAGTTTTTAAATCGGTCTATACTGTAGAAGAGCCTTCCCGCTATACTACACATAATAAAGTCTATACTTGATGACACCACTAGATAATTTCACAGATTATATACTAAAATACAGTAAACAAAATATGAAACAAAGCTCTGCCGCACCTTTTGAGATAAACACTTTCCTCCTCTTCTACATTACAGAATTTATGTGCATGTTTGGCTGCATCAATCACTCTTGCTTTGTCCCGTGGCCTCATGGGAAGCTTCTCAAGCTGGCAGTCTGTAAAGCAAAATAACACGAAGGTTTAACCATGAATTATGGCCTGTCTAATTCAAAATTAATGCAACAAAAACCGTACAAAGCCAGTAAAGCTACATATACAACCCTTCATTTACACCATACTTCAGTATCATATCATACAGAGCGACAGAGTGGATCTGATGCTCTGAAGATGGGGAAAACTATAACCACACTATTGAACAAAACCAAAAAGTGCAGCAGTTTTTCAGTAAAAGTATAATTTTCTGAAATACACCACTGTCTAAAATCTTGTTCCTGATGTTGACATTACCACCAGGCCTACCAAAACACACTGCCTTCAAACATCAGTCTCTCACTATGGATGAGAAGTGTGTTTTTACAGACTAAGCTATTGGTAGGGCAGCATTAAGTACTTTGTCAGAACTTTCTGACACCAACTTCCCCTGGTAAGAGTAGTCTAAGATGTTAGTTAGAGTAGCAAGAGGTTACTTCTGTGGTTCTGAGGGACCAAGCTCCCGTTGTCCCTCAGAACTGCTGAAACCCTCCCAAAATTCAAGAATTTCATAAAAATGTCCCATTCTGACAGATTTCTCTTCCAGTGAGCAGTGTTGACAACCTCACCAGTTAGTTCAATTTCATATACTATGTTTTTCCACGTATTTGCTGGTACAAAATACAAGTGACACAAACAAGCAAAACAGTGGAACTAGACAATTAAGGTGTGCTCACAATTGTACTAATGGATTACTACTCATATGACAGCATCTTAAGCATTAAAGTACCTTGATCAAAGGTGCTACAACAGCAAAAGAATGGATCTTAAACCAATAACCAGAAGGCTGAGTGCCACTCTTTAATTACTACACACATTATACTGGTACCATAAATATAGCTGGCCCGCAGTACTACTGGGAAACTACAAGCATACAAGGTGAATCATATTTGACTATGCCTGTTAAACAGGCATCATTCATTAACTGTACAAAGCAATCCACTAAATGAAGTATTATAACAACAATAATAATAACTGAGGCAGGACAGTGGCACAGCAAGTAGCGCTGCTGTCTCACAGCATCTGAGGGGTGCGAGAGAAGTGGACTCGCTTCCTCAGTCTGTGTAGAGTTTGCATGTTCTCCCTGTGTCCACGTGTCTGCTGTTCAGATAGACTGGTGACCTGTAGTAAGCGTGAGTGACAGAGAGACAGTTTGTTTCACTAGTGTATGGATGTAAGTAGTAGTGTATCTAGCAGTGTAAGTCACCTTGATGAATAAGGTGTGGGCTGATAACACCACATAATGCTCATTGGAAGTCACTTTGGAGAGAAAACAATCTCCTCAACTAAGTAACGTAACTGGGAAGTTTTTGAAATCATATCACAGGAAAGTGTAAGAGTACAACATAAAATGTGTCCACTCATCACCCTTCAGCATCCGGTGGAACTTGTTAGTAGCATTTGATTTGGTACAAAGGCAGAAAACGCAGTCACCATGCCATGTGTCATCAATATGAGCACAACTGCTTATGAAGATTGCCAGGCAGGCAGCAGACTGACAACCTTAGTGATTAAGGATGGGAGCAGCATGTGTGTTGTATTTCTTGCTGCTCCCACTTTGAAAGGTGTGTGATAAAGGAATATGTAGTTTTACTGTTGGATCTGTAGACTCTTCAAAACCAGTGAATCACGTTCGGTAATCCAAAGGTAACAAATAAGAGACACTGATTGGACAATAAGCACGTTCACACAGCTGTTCGGCCAGCCAGTAAAGCGTCAAGCGCGGCGAGTTTAGTTACCTAAAACCAGTACCATCTGCCCGCACAGGCAGTAATAGACATGGAGCGGCTTTTCTCCATCGTCATACTCCTCCCGGTCGCGAGTGTCCGAGCAAACGACACTCCTGGATACCACTTTCGGCATGTTTGGTGAACTTTAAAATAAAATAAAATTTATTTGATTTTTTTTTTTTAAATAAAAAAAACCTCCTTAAATCAACAAACTTTAACACTCTCTGCTGCCACCGCTTTTAACACTTCGTCCACGACTATATACGTCATACGGGCGACCAACTTTCGCTCCTTTTTCGGTGACTCGACTGGAAATTGGTTTAAAACTTTACGCAGCGCGCCCCCTACAACCCCGGAGGAGATATTACATATATGTGCCAGAAAAGCGGTGTAGACCCTGCGTGACCGCTGACAACGACTCCATGATGAGGCAGGGTTGTGTTCATCTATCATTTTCTTTGTGTCTTAACGCGCTGATATTTGCACGTCTAAATTATATATAAGAAAAAGTATTTCGTTTAGTGAAACAGGGTGCCATTAGGTATTACTTTAAACACTGATTTAACACTAAATGCCATCTTCAAAGGTCACATAGTAGAGTGCTACCCAAGTGACTTTACAAGGGTTTATGTACTTAAGAGGGGGGCATGGTGGCGCAGCAGGTTTGGCCAGGTTCTGTTCCCAGCAGGTCTGGGGTTCAAGCCTTCTTTGGGGTGCCTTGTGACAGACTGGTGTCCCATCCTGGGTGTGTCCCCTCCCCCTCTGGCCTTGCACCCTGTGTTGCCAGGTTAGGTTCCAGTTCACTGTGACCCCTGCTTGGGCCAAGCACCTTCAGAAGTGTTGCACGCACACACACACATGCATGTGTGTATGTACTTATGCAGGGTATTCTTTCTCTATCAATTCAGGGTAAATACCTTGATCGAGGGTACTATAGTAGGAGCTGGCCACAGGGACTCTGAAGAGTCTTAACCACTACACCACCTGCTGGCCCAGAAACTAAAAAACACATGCTAGAATCATATATCATTATCAAAGCAATCATTTCAAAAATATGGAATATGAACTGTATTTTGAGTTGTTTTAACACCCTGTGAAAAAGTTAAAACACTTTTTCTTTTAAATCTGAAAATGAAAGTGCATTGCCAAATCTAATTATGATTGGCGAATTAATCTTACTTTGATTTGTTTCGCAGAGAAAGTGCCAAACAATTATGCCCATTTCAGTAAAATACCAATTAGGAATATTGTTTGAGGAGCTGCAGCTAATCAAGTCAAGTTAACAGTTCAAGATAGTACAATGGAATTCTCATTTGCAGCATCTATTTATATAAATTAACAACTAATTATCTCCTGGCTGTCCTTCAAACCAGACCAGACCTCATCTTCCTTATAGATCTAATAATAGCATGTGCTCTTATTAGCTAAAACTTAATCGTTTTTGCCAGAGCACAACAAAAAGAACACTGAGGCCGAGAAGCCCGTTTTGCCCCCAGTCTCCATTCACTGAAACGTTCTGTTCCGGAACGCCGGTGCAGCTAATTGATATTCTCATAGAGGTTCCTCTTTGTGTTTATTCCATCCTTTTGTCCAAGGTGGTTGTCACAGTCATCAGTGACTTAGTTTTATTCATGAGCCACACAAGTGCCTGTAATATCCTTCACCGCTGGAGATCTCCTCGTTGCTCCTTCCCCTTAGGAAATGATGAGCGTCATAAATGACTCTCAGCTCTGGCGAGAGAACACCTGCAGACAAAACTGTCCTATGAATTATTTTCAGATTTCCTTTTTTTTTGTTATTTACCAATAACAAGGTGTTTATTCATCAACAACACATTTTTTATTCATGAGAATTATTTTTCAGTTTTTTTCTTAAGAAACAAGTTACTTGTAACTTGTAACAAGTTGTTTTTTCTTCTTTATTTAGCAAAATTATTCTTGTTTCTTTTTTGTTTTCTATAAAAAGTTTTTTTTATTACTTAATCATAATTTATTTTTTTCCATTTGCATTTACATTTATTCATTTAGCAGACTCTTTTCTCCAAAGTTACGTACATCTCATTTACAAACACACACACACACACACACACACACACTTGCTGATCCGCTTGTCCCATATGGGGTCGCGGGGAACCGGAGCCTACCCGGCAACACAGGGCGTAAGGCCGGAGGGGGAGGGGACACAAACAACAGGCTGTTATTTATTTTCGTAAAAGATATGTACTATTTTCATAGAGCTGGTTGTTTTTCAGGAGCAGTTCATACATTTTTTGACAGTGCAACAGCTGCTGCTTCCAGAGAGCTGAGCTCTCAGTGTTTTGTCCACAAGCTCAGCTCCCCACTAAGCTACATACTGTCTTATAAATTTATAATCATATAGCAAATTATGATTTTTAAAGGTGTTCATTCAATTTCTGGTGACATTGCGGCACAGCAGGTAGCACTGGTGCCTCGCAGCTCATGAGATGTCAGTTTGGATGTGGGTTTGAATCTAGCTCACTGTGTGCAGTTCAGGGGGTAGTAGTGGTCCAGAGCCTAACATGGAGAATAAGATGGGGTGGGGCCTTACATCTCCAGGGATGTGGGTTTAGAGTTCGGTTCAAATTCATCTCAGTCACTGAGTAGTTTGCATGTTCCTCCTGTGAAACTGGGTGTTTTTGTTTCCTCCCAAAATCCAAAGACATGTGTTTCAGGTGACCTGGTGACACTAAATTGCCTTCTATTGGGTGTGTGTGTGTGTGTGTGTGTGTATGTATGTGTGTATGTGTGTGTGTCTTTCATTACCCTGAAATGGAGGTGAGTGCCACTTAATTCAGGGTGTAATGTACCTCATGTCCTGTGTTTCTGGGGTAGACTCTGGACCGCCACAGCCATGCAACAGACAAGCAGTCAGTAACAATGCAAGGATCACTGGAAATAAATCCATAAACCCTAAATATCTCCTTTCTGAAGTGAGGTTTCACCAACAGTTAAAAGTAAGTCTTTTCTGAGAGTACTTTATGTAAACATAGTACTCACCCCAGAGGTAAGTGAATATCTCACAAGCATACCTTTAAAGAATCCTATTTGTCTCCCCAATTTCTTCAAACAATACAATAAAAAGTAATTACGGTAAATACTTAGTGTCTAATTACCAGGAAACGGTTTCTGCAAACTGGTATAGCTTGGCTGATTAAGGGGGGAAATCTTAAGATTATTTGCTAACGACTTCCTTTCTATGGAGTAATTAATATGTCATTCAGCTTAATGAGGAGGGTAGCAGTGAATATCAAGACTAAATCAGGGCATGTGTTGATCACGAATGACGTGTCTATACAGCAAGGTAGTGGTGGTGCTACCTCTGCAACACTGCAGCTCTTTAATGAGTTTCATAGGTCATTAAAGATTCATTTCTAAGAAACTATAAAGAAGCAAATTGTATAAATAAACACCATGGGGTCAGTTCTGTGTATTATTTTTCTGTTCTTAATTTCCTAAATTATGTTCATTAAAACAGATATATAAACAGTCTTCACTGGTAAGGAATTATAAATTAATTCATGCAATATGAGTAAATGTAATAATAATAATAATAATAATAATAATAATAATAATAATAATACACACACACACACACACACATTTTCTGAACAGCTTGTCCCATATGGGGTCACGGGGAACCGGAGCCTACCCGGTAACACAGGGCGTAAGGCCGAAAGGGGAGGGGACACACCCAGGGCGGGACGCTAGTCCGCTGCAAGGCACCCCAAGCGGGACTCGAACCCCAGACCCACCGGAGAGCAGGACCCACTCCAACCCACTGCACCACCGCACCCCCCACATATAATAATAATAATAATTTATTATTATTATTATTATTAGTAGTAGTAGTAGTAGAAGTGGTAGGAGGTATATTTGTTCATTTATGTATTTATTTACTTACTTATTTCATTTCAACTTGTCTCCAAAGACATTTACAGTGTCCTAGCCGTTATTCTTGGGGAAAATATTTATTTTAACGATTATGGGTAAGTTTTTTTGCTCAAGGGGACTGTAGCAGCAGGTGGGATTCAAAGCTGGGTCCTGCGAATGGAGGGCTGTAGCTTCAACGAATATGCCACCTGCTTTCCTGTTACCTTAATTTTGCTTAACCTGGCAATAATTGTTACTTAAGGTTACTTATGCTTTCTACCTTGAGCAAAAAATTAGCGACGATGCAATTTGGCTCCATCGCATGAGCAGAATTGGATTACCTTCAGTGGCAATCCTTAAAAGGGAATGAGCAATTTTACACTTCACCTGCCTGACTTTTATGCAGTGATAATGGGTTTATGGGCTTCAGTGTAATATATTAAACTCTGTATGCAGTAAAAGCACAGTAAACCTCATTAATCAAAACTGCACTAACAAATTGAGGCAGTGACCTTCCGGTACCCCCAGCTGTAAAAATCTGTTGTGTCTGGGTCTTCTTGGCTGCACACCTCTTCTACATGTAGCTTCTTCCACAGTCGCTCTGTTTCCTCTGCGTTATGGCATAAATCACAGTATCCTTTAGTTTATTCATCTTTTGGGCTTTTCTCTCAATTACTTGATGCTTTTCTCCTAAAAGGTTGCCCATTTCTACAGTATTAAACTTTTACTTCATCAGATCAGGATGATTACCTTGCTCAAGGGTACTGCAGCGAGAGCTGGGATTCAAACATGAACTTTGAGTCCAAAGGCAGCAGCATTAACCACTGCACCACCTGTTGCCAGGGTGACAGCATGGCACTGAAATTAAGCTGTCCTCCAGAAACAATACGTTTTAGATTTATTAAATGTTTCTCATCAGCTTCTGCACATTTGCTTTCCAGTATCAGCACTTCTTAATGCTGTAAACTGTTAAAGAAATGCATCCATTTGTTTCAAATTTTATTTTCTTTAATGGTTATTATGTATGGTAGGGGGTGTGGTGGCACAGTGGGTTGGACCGGGTCCTGCTCTCCCATGGTTCTGGGGTTTGAGTCCTGCTTGGGGTGCCTTGCAACGGACTGGTGTCCCGTCCTGGGTGTGTCCCCCTCCCCCTCTGGCCTTATGCCCTGTGTTGCCGAGTAGGCTCCGGTTCCCTGCAACCCCGTATGGGACAAGCGGTTCAGAAGGTGTGTGTGTGTGTGTGTGTGTGTGTGTGTGTATGTATTATGTATGTTTCTTTGCCCACTCTTAATTATATACTAATGATGTTTAAAAAACGCTTTTGCCTATTTGACTTTGACTGTGTCATTCAGGAGTAGATAGTCTGATGTGATTGTGTGGATAGTATTTATTTGTGTATAACACCTACAGGTGATTTCGGATAAAGACACCTGTGTCATTCTTGAGATTATGGAATGTTGACAAACGGAGTCATGTGGTTAAGATTATAATGGGGGACATTTTTCTGAGGTCAAAAAAATATATTATTCCTCCATTTTAAACAGACATTTTTGATGAATGTACTGTATGTGTGGATTATGTGGTTTAAGGTGTTTAAATTATAACATTATCATTATCAGCGTTTATCTGAGAGCTTTACATGTCAGATTTGTACACTGTAAACTGCTTAAAGAAATTTTTCAATTGGCTGGGTTACTTTTACTGGATCAATTCAGGGTAAGTCCCTGATCAAAGGTACTGGAGGTGGGATTTGAAGCTGCACCCTTTCACATTAGTAAGAAGGGCTACCAAAAAAAACTGTGTAATAAATCAATAATGGAGCTATGTTCCCCTGCATTAAATTAACAAAGAAAATTTTTACAATCAGTAAAAATAAACCTGTTTTGAGAGTTACTCACAGACTAGATAATCATTTTTCATTTCCTTCTAAATTTGCCATTTTCTGTGACAAACGTAAGTGCTTCATAAATATTAATATCATGTTGAAATTCTACTGTAAATGATACTGCAGCTTTTCTGCGCATTGAATCCTCAGCATCCCTGACCTTTGGTTATAACATAACATTTATTGTTATGTATTAAGAGCCGTCACTTGCAGTAAAGCCCCTCATTATTTCCGTTGACACGTGGAACTTCGTTTCCAGCTGCTGTGCTGCGTGATAAACGCACAACACCATTAGCAACGGGGACAGCTCAGAGAGCATGTAAATCAGGCACCAGAGCTCCACTGACATTGCTGTTGCTTATTGTGCTGCTTATGTTCATAATTAATCTACATCACCATCTGTAATTTTTCATAACTTGAACAAAAGACCAAAAGTAAACTGGAGACAGTGAAAGATGAGAATGGAAACCTTCCGCCTTTATTTTTGTGCTCCATCTACTTTGGGTGCTCATAAATAAAGTTAGTAATCCCAACCATCAGCAATATTACAATCATTGCTCAGAACCTACATTACATTTATTTAGTACACACTTTTCTCCAAAAGTGACTTCCAATGAGTTGTATGTAGTGTAATCAGCCCACACACCTCATTCACCAAGGTGACTGCTAGATATACTACTTACAATGGGTCACTCATCCATACATTCCTGGAACACACTCTATGTATGTCTTTTGGAGGAAACAAGAACACCCAGAGGAAACCCACACAGACACAGGGTGACTGGGGACTGAACCCACAGCCTCTTGCAGCACCCAGGCACTATAAGACAGCAGTGCTGCTCATTGTGCCACTATGCCACCCAAGCTAGAGCAAGAACCTATTACAATTCACTTCATGGTCTGTGATGTTATAATTTCCTATCTGTCTCACACCCTCACTTTGTTACACGTGCAGAAGAACTGAATATTAGCTCTTCTGTTATTAGTAATATTAGTAATTCTCTTTTTCACTAAAACTATTCTGATGCCCTCATTACAGCTTTTGTAACCACAGTCACGAAAATGTCTTCCTCATCATTTGATTAATCTGAATTTTAATTGGAATTGATAATTTAGCAAAGGATGCTGCTGGAACAGCTCACGAGGTTACAATGGCATTTAACAGGATTAGGGGAACAACTTATTTTATTTGACATGGAAAATAATATATACATTTTAATTAACTTGTTTAAATTTTGGTGGCGCAGTGGGTAGGACCGGGTCTTGCTCTCCGGTGGGTCTGGGGTTTGATTCCCTCTTGGGGTGCCTTGCGACGGACTGGCGTCCCATCCTGGGTGTGTCCCCCTCCGGCCTTACGTCCTGTGTTGCCAGGTAGGCTCCGGTTCCCCGTGACCCCGTATGGGACAAGCGGTTCAGAAAATGTGTGTGTGTGTGTGTGTGTGTGTGTGTGTGTGTGTGTGTGTGTGTGTGTGTGTGTGTGTGTGTGTGTGTTTAAATTTTTGCACATTTCAGGCAGTGTTACTTCTATATGTATTCATGGTGTCATGGTTCATAGATATCAAAAATGCCAGTAAAATTACATTTCATAATTTTTTTTCTTGCCAAAACAGAAAAAAATCATGTTAAATAAGGACATGCATTTTGCATAAACAATCAAGCAAATGAAAGAATGTGACATGGACAGTGGAAGGACACCACATTCATACAGCTGAGAACGAGACTGGGACAAAGTAGCCCACAGGAGGCTGACATCTTCATCCTCCTTATGTTAACAGTTTTATTGTTCCACCTTGATTTAATAAAAATACCCTTTCTTCCCTTGAAAAATACCCTTGAAGTGAACAATCTGTCATGTCGAGCCCTGGGAGTCTGCACTTTAGCCATTGCATCTATGTCTTGGTGCAAACAAGACAAACACATGCTTCACATAAATGTGTGTGAACCCAAGTGTGTCCATAGAGTGTATGTTCCTAACCCCGATGTGTGTGTTTGTAATGGAAGGTTTAGCAGCTTCAGGTTCTCTCTTGTGGCCAAAAAAAAAGAGAGTAAGGTAGAATAAAATTGTGTTACAAAATGTTTAGCAAATCAGTTAGCTGGACTACAGTCTAGATAGATAGATAGATAGATAGATAGATAGATCCAGAGGGAACTTGTACAAAATGCTGAAATTGCCTATAATAATAAATACATAATAAGTATGTAAAAAATAAGATAAAAAAAATAATAAAACAAGCAATGACAATGGTGAAAAGCAAAGGGGTATCCATAAATAAATCGATAAATTGATTTACTTGACCTGCGATAAACCTCAAGGGTGACACAGAGGTAATGTTTCAGTATAACCCTGCTGTGAGCTCCACTTGTCCAGACGAGCATCAGAGTAGCCGCAGATGCATAAGCAGGCAGAGACTTGCCCAGGATCACAGATTCGGTGGGAGAGCAAACATTCAAAGCCTGAATGGTTAGGACGGAAAGTCAATTCCACATGTGGTAAGCACCAAATGCAGTAGAAAGCACAGGGGTAATGTGCTGCAGCGAGAGACAGTACACTGAGCACTTACCATATTATATTCAATAAAAACTGTCAAGTGCACCACAGGCTCCTCCATCACAATAGTTCTGTGAAGACACATCTTGAATAACGTTTCATCATGAGTAAATGCCATACAGGATTTCAGCAAATTTCTACTTGTTTATCACCATAGTGAAACCAATGCCTTATAAAGATCCCAGCATTTTTATACTTTTTGTCAGGAGAGCTGCTGTGTAATGGAAACCCTTCCTAGTGTTGGATAAATATCTCCACACAGCATATAATCCAAAAAAAAAATCATCCGAAAGGAGTCAAGGCAGAATGACATGCGGTGGTTATGCAACGGGGACATGCAAAGTAAAATAATAATAACAATAAGAATACAAACAAGAACACAACAAAAATCAAGGAAATTATTAATTACCTTGTACTTGTGGGTAATGCAGCCTAAAAAAATTAAGGTAAAATTTAAAACAAAACACCCAATGGAAAATCAAAACAAATATTTTCAGTCCAGCTGCTGCTTGTGTCAGTGATGGTGTGTGAGTCCATTAAAAGCAGCTGGATGTGATAAATGGAGACCTTCACTGGACTCCAACACCAGTGCTCTTCTCACAAGCTAAGCATGCGGAATTGCTTTCAATGCCTCTCCTCAGGATAATCAAGAACGTATACTATTCATTTTTAATTGTGAAATATAGATTTAAAAACAAAAATAAATAAATAAATAAAATGTGATATAAAACCTTTAATTCTTAAGAAACAAATGGCGGAATGAACAGCAGGAGATCTTTTGCAATAAAAATTGTGTTGAAAGAAAATGTGTCCTGTTTTTTAATATATTTTTGCTATGTTGCATTGCCCCTTTTGTTATTGCAATAAATAATATCAATAAGAGGTTAAAAAGTTAAGCTTTTAATCATCTCACCTGTTTTCATCTGATATACCGTTGTTAGTATATAAAATATTATTTTAACAATATTATTATGCATATAGACAGGACATGTGCCCTATACAGGGCTATTTGATCTGGGGTTTACCAATGTTTGTATGGTTTACCCAAGGAAAATATATCCCCACTCAATATGACATGATACAAAATATATTAAATTCAAATAAACTGTGTATTTTTTTCCAAATCTACTACTACATAAATATGATTCTGTTTATGGACAGAAATACATATGTTGTCATTTATTTCAGAACATGTTTAGTGTACCATGTAAAGGAAGAAAATCCGTTTAAAATGTTAAAAATCTTCAAAGGTGTAAATCAGGTGTGAAGTGAGTATGCACGAGTGACAGATGTGTGCTCATTAGCAAAGGACTCAGGTCCTTGGTTCGGGGGTCTTTGAGATTAACTGGTCAATTTAAAAATGCGAACATGGTTTCAAGTAGGTGAGAGTGAACAAAAACATGATGGGCCTTGATCATTCAAAAGTCAGCCTGGGGGGTATGCAGAAAGTGTTATATTACTACTTATGTGTTTCTGAAAACATGTTGCCATTAAGTGTGGGCTGATTCTGGCTTATATTATCATATCTTCAAAGCCACCTATAGTGACAGGTTTATACAACTGGGTAATTGTTACTTCATCAGTTCAGTGTAAATTTCTCAATCAAGGTCACGATTTGAACCTGAGTCTTCTGATTGCTTAACAACAGCCTTACCCACTATGGCCCCTTGTTGCGTGTAGTTATAATTATATGTTTGGTAAATATGAATAATCAAATATTGAATTTAGTAGTGGGACTGTCACATTTTTTTTAGCTGGAAACCTGTAGCCCGAGGGACTCACTTGCCATAAATATTACAAATTGTACTGAATCACGTGATAATAGACACACACTTCAACACATGCCACATCTTAATGAAATATAACAAATAGACAATAAGCAAATAAACACATACACACATTTTCAGAACCGCTTGTCCCATACGGGGTTACGGGGAACCGGAGCCTACCTTGTAACACAGGGCGTAAGGCCGGAAAGGGAGGAGGACACACCCAGGACAGGACGCCAGTCCACCGCAAGGTACCCCAAGCGGGACTCGAACCCCAGACCCACCAGAGAGCAGGACCGCACCCCCTGCGAATAAACAGTAAATGAATAAATATATATGTATATACATACAATTTATATTCTGACGTTTAAGATTCAGTATGTCATTTACTATGATTTTTTTACCTGTGTGACCCTTGTACCAGTTGATAATAATGATTATGGCAGTTGGCTCAAAATGGTTTGGCAGCCCTGTCCTTGACAGTGTCCTTAATAAAGACAATACTGTCAATCTATTTAACCTCACATTAGTTACTTTACTCTAATTAGTCTTGCTACAGGGAACAATCTGTCCTTTAATGCTGTGAAAAGTCTTCCTGCTGTAGAATTATTCCACAGTAGAATAAGACTGAGAAAAATCTTGTACTTTTTCCCTAAAGCATTGTTGTTATTTTGTTATCTGTTACAATTATGTTATAAATATCTTCATATACACTTGCGCAGTACCCATTTTAATAGTGTTGCTCTGTAGGTGCTCCAGGAAAAGAAGTGTCATGGCTGGGGATTCAAGAACACTGGAAAAAGACTCTTTTGGAAAATATAAGGTGTTAGAAAAGTGTGCTGATGAAATGTTGTAGAAGAAAAAATGTCTATTAGATAAGGAGGTTATATTACCATTGTCACAAAATGAGCAAATACCCATAATATTTAATGTGCAGCCTGCAAGCAGACACAGGTAACCTGGAGCCTGTCACTACACACAGAGGAAGCTGCGTTTTAAATGCAGTGTCTGTGTGTGTGTGTGTGTGTGTGTGTGTGTGTGTGTGTGTGTGTGTGTGTGTGTGTGCTATATTATAAAGCTGATGATTACACCTTTATACGTATGAGACATCTTCATAACTTTGCTTTCTGTAAGCCTGGCTGCAGTCAAAGGAGGTGTTGCACATGGTGCAGGGAGATGGGGAATAATTCTGTGTCCTTAACCATTGCATCCTGTGAGGAAATTCCACTTTGCACAGAAAAGGTGGAACCCAGCTGTGTCGCCTGGAACAGGAAGGACCGGAACCCAACAGAGTGACTTTCCCGAGCTCGGAGGGTCCAGTCAGGGTCGGCCAGGGTGACGTGTTGCGGGACAGAAATACACATCACCGCTGGCCTGGTTGCATTAAGCACATACTGTGACTGAATAATAAACTGCAGATCTTCAGTGATATCGCCTTTGAAAATTTTACTCAGAATGATCTTGTTGTTCAAAATATTAGCTTTGTGTTTGTGGTCAGTGAAATGTCAGTAATGAAGTGGAACAAGACCCCATGCTGGAAATCTGGTGTCAGCTGTACTCGAGCTAATTGACAGCAGGATGGTACAGACAACAAAAAAAATAGTGACAAATACAAAAAAAAAAATAATAATACATTAAAATAAATGAATTGTTTAAAAAAAACCTGAAAAAATAAGAAAAAAATTATTTTAAAATTATTTTCTTCAAGTTCTCTAATGCGTATCCTTCAGACTACTCCATCTGCTGCCCCTGTAATAAATCTTTGTTTGGGTAGCTGCTCATGTTTTTCTTTCTATTTCTTTACGGAAATATTTATTTCACCAACAAATTTGGTGAACCAGACCTAACAACAGTTCACCATCAGCAGAGGCCAAAGTCCCGGAGACACCGAACCACAGTTAATAAAGGTTTGCAACTTCCCCCTGTATCATTTACCTGCAATTCCAGAGCATTCTGTAGTTTCACCTGTAGTACCTATAAAGTGTTGTCATGCTGTCCAGCTCTAGAAATGCCATTCATATAGGCTGCTATTAATATGTCACACTAAGCAAA
The DNA here is from genome assembly GCF_900964775.1 of Scleropages formosus. Lineage (NCBI taxonomy): Eukaryota > Metazoa > Chordata > Actinopteri > Osteoglossiformes > Osteoglossidae > Scleropages > Scleropages formosus. Next base: position 16,312,020 of record NC_041819.1, on the reverse strand, counting down.
TAAATAACAGGTGTGATGTGTATGCCTTGTATTAAAAAAATACTCAAACGGGGCAGTATTAAGAGAGCTGTGATGTTACAACAGGAACACATACTAAATACAACTCAGACTCATGCAAAGCAGCTGCAAGAATATTTTTATTTATTCGGTACAGCCAAGCCCATGGTAACAAATGATATTTCACTTTGACTCTGCGCACGGGACCAGTACAGCGATCAAAAGTGGTGATGATCACAAATATTCAAAGGTTTTCCAAGGAAAAAGAATTGTACTGTGTGTACCAGCATGTTTTATCACTATTTTATAAAGGTGTTCACAAACCACATTGCATTGTTCTGGATTTACCATCATGTAGGTAAATCAATAAAATGAGCAGACAGTAATCTGTCATATACAGCAATAACCTTTCCTTTTCTGGGAACATTTAAAAATTCAGTATAGAGCAGTTTTCTCCCATGTACAGTTTAATGTGGAAGTTAATGTAATATTTAGCCAAACTTATTTACACTGTACACTTTACACATCACAAGTTCTATGGGAGAAATTATAAAGTAAGTGTATCACAAATGTATATGTCTCTTCCATTAGGTGCTGTCCATTATATGTTTATTATATTATTGCTTTCTTTGAAACGTGTCTGTTTTTAAGAATGGAAAATACTTCCCTGTCATATCTATCATAGATATAGTTATTGTTAGGATCAGCGAGACAGCCACAATATAAGTGACACACAGCCAGTGAGAGTTCATTTCAAGTGCGCCCATGAGACAGGTGCCATCGTCACTAGGTTTACACTGTGCGTTTGTGTGTGTGTGACCGAGTGCCTGCAGAAGTGCAGTAGTCTGTGTGTGTGTGTGTGTGTGTGTGTCTGTGTGTGAGTGTGTGTGTGTCCCTGAGATCTGACAGACGAAAGCTTGAGGAATCAGTTGGAGCTGCTCCTCTGCCTGGCTGGCAATTTCTTGGATGCGAAATTAACAGGACGACAAGGAGATGCTCACGCTCACGGTTCTCGCTTACCTCGCTGCTCTGGCCACAGTCATAGGTAAGGCATTTTTGCTACTCCCTCTTTTCATACCTATGCAAACGAACCTCACAGTAATTCAAAGTACTACAAGAAGCAGCATAATTGATGTAAACTGGTTTTGACATGTATACATATACATTAAAATATATATGTCTATGCTTCTAAACACTGAAGAATTTGGAAAGATCTACCAGAATGCAAAATGCAAGGTTTTAAGTCTGTTGTCAGGTTGTCATGATGGTTTCAGCTTGAGGTTGGATGTCTTTACTAGATCCGATTGTGCTGCATGTATAATGAATTTCTCATATCAGTGAGCTGAGAGGCGAGCAGAACTATGACTGAAAAAACACACATATTGAGAAACGAGTAATTGAGGAATGAGTACTCATTGATCCTGCAGAGCTACTTTAACACTTTATTCACAGAGGTTTTTAATGAAATGTATGTTGTAACGTGAAATATAGGCTGAGCATGAAGGTTATGTTTCTAAAGGGTTCTTTCGGAGGCAATAAGAGCGCATCTGGTTTCTTCTTTTGATAAGTGGCCGTTTCAAAATCATACTTTTCAGTAACGAAATAGAGAAACAAATAAATCTCTGACAAAATAATGCCATGAGAATGATACAGACGTTCTCCACTGTATTTAGTGTTCATTCATTGTGTTTCAATTACTTTATCAGAAGTGAATTTCCAGTTGTATGATTATTAACTTATATGATGGTGACATTATGGCGAACATATAAGAACGTCATATACTTACATCTCTAAATGTACTCATTTTAATAACAAATTAGTCTTGGGGCTGGACTGTATTACATGTATATGATGATTTTTCCCTGCTCATTTTTTCTCAGTTCAGAAGTGAGGTGAATATGTAGGTCTGTAAGTGGGATTATAATATTTCTACAAAATATTATAAAGACTTTGTCTTACAGAACAAATCAGAAAAATTCTGCTGTGTTGATTCAAGTCAGAAACTGTGTGTTTCTTAGGCATCCTAAAGCACTGACACAGCCTTCATAAGGTTAATTAGTCTGGGAGCATTGTTCAAAAAAAATATATAACTCATGGAAATATAGGATATTAAATGTATCAAAATGGCTGAAAGTTATTGAGAAACAGCTGTTCGGGGAAACCTGAATGTGGGAAAAGATGCACTAAAGGCAGATGGTGTTCTTGGGGTTTTGCTACAATAGAGTCACTGAGTGGCATTAAATGCCCAACTGCAGCTGTTTTTATTCTCTGCTGGAAAGTTATTTGAAACTTAGGGTGCTCATAAGGTCTAAAAATTCAAACAAAGCCATGAGAAAAGGCATCAGAATAAAAAATTATTTCCTCCAAGAAGCTTTGGAAATCTACTATGACTGGGTTAATCTTTTTAATCTATCAATATATCTTTAAAAATGAGTATCACTGCACAGTGCTTCAACATCTACATAAATATTAATGGGCAGAGATAATGTAACAGTGTGGAAAGAAGAATCTCAAGCACTATTCTTGACACACAAAAATTGAGCATGGACTAATGTCTTCAGACGTATATGAGGTATTTTACATTTCAATAGTTTCATTTCTGTTTAGATTGATATTTCAGTTCTGGATTATTATTATTATTATTATTATTATTATTATTATTATTATTAATTGATGTAATATGATTAAGACTTGCAGTTAATTACATGGTTTTTAGGCTTTGCAATTCATCCAGTAACCATGAGGTGGCGCATTAACGTGAACGCGCAGACTGAAAAGCATCATAAAAGGAAGATATGTTCTCAGTTAATGTTGAGCGCATATGTTTGTAATAACTTTAAAGATATTGTTTTTGAAACAGATACATTTTTAAATGTTTTTTTCTGATTCTCAGGTGGAGTTTTATCCAAGTTTTATATAGTTTTAGAGATGTATACAACTTGTTTCACTCATAATGAATTTTTATTATTGACAGCATAATAAATGTGTGCTGCTAGAATTTCACTCACATTTAAGCAATTAATCTTTTTTCCCATGTTTTCACCTTCCTATGACATTGCTTTTAAATTAATGCTTGTTTCAATTACATAGGGGAATTAAAAGACATTTCTTTAAATAATACATGTGATTTTTTTTCTGTACATCTTTTTTCAGCAACCTTAAAATGAAGTAAGACACTGGATACAATGTCAGGTTTTATTGCAGATATTATTGCTGTTGTTGTCATTAATAATAATAATAATAATAATAATAATAATAAAAATAAATGGTGATTATATCATACTGTCAGTACAATACATCATTAAAGAAGAATTACAAGTCTCAGAGAACTTTCCCCCTGTACAAAAGAAGGCTGATGACTTCATTGCACCTGTGTGATATATTTCTTGCACTGACTGTCCTAACATCTTCCCGAGTACTACTTCATGCAAGTACAGCCGTGGGGTCTTGAGGCTGTGAGGTCACACGAGTGGTGGCAGGAAAGATACCCTTGCTGGATAATGCTTCCATCAGTCATGTGACCTGACAGCATCATGGACTGAGACAACCTGAAGAAATGCACTTGAGAACGGGAGACATAACACAACCAGATGGACTGACGCTTCTTTATTTCTACTATTTTGTATGCACGACATAAAAAAAAAAAAATGTGGTAAAAAAAATGTGTTACACAATGTCCTTTTGATGTGAATGTCCTATTATCAAGTCAAGGTAAAATGTTAAAAAGTTATCGTTTATATATTAATTATGGAAATTTGAAGAAAAAATCTTACATAAACCAAATCACATCCAACAAAAATTTCTTTTGAATGTGTTGGACTGAGGGGGCACTGTGGTGCAGCAGGTTTGGCCGGGTCCTGCTTCCTGGTGGATCTGGGGTTTGGGTCCTGTTTGGGGTGCCTTGTGACGGACTGGCATCCAGTCTTGGCTGTGTCCCCTCCCCCTCCAACCTTGCACCCTGTGTTTTTGGGTTAGGCTCTGGTTAACCTCAGGACAAGCTGCTTCGCCACTGTGTGTGTGTGTGTGTGTGTGTGTGTGTGTGTGTATTGTACTGAAGTATATCTAACAGCAGTTCCTCTTTATTTGCTCATGGGTTATTCAACACTTTCTGTCATTCATACAATGTATGTTATTAGAGAAAAATATTATATTAAACTGTCATTTATCAAATACACATGAATTAACTGAGAAAATGAGTCAGAGATTTGACTATAGAAAAAGTCAACTTTGCACACTGATACACACACACACTTTCAGAACCGCTTGTCCCATACGGGGTCACGGGGAACCAGAGCCTACCCAGTAACACAGGGCGTAAGGCCAGAGGGGGAGGGGACACACCTAGGACGGGACACCAGTCCGTCGCAAGGCACGCCAAGTGGGACTCGAACCCCAGACCCACTAGAGAGTAGGACTGTGGTCCAACCCACTGCGCCACTGTGCCACCGCACCCCCGGTGCACACTGATAGTAAACACGAATTGAAGGATCGGATATTAGAAACAATGCACCTGCAACACAAGCAAAATCAAGTTCTATGAAAGAGTTAGTAAATGTAAATATGAGAAATGTAGAACCTTTTTGTTGACTTTGTAATTCTGACTCTCAATAATGATATTTAAATGGGACATTTGAGAACATGTTTGCCAAATGGATGGGATTAATAACAGTAAAGAAAGAACCAAATGCCATTTTTACAAACGAAGTATAAAAAAATTCATAACAGTTATTGGCAGGCAGTTTCACTCAGTGCAGAATTCTTTACACATTTACATGCATCTTAAATTAGCAAATGCTTGTCATTTTCAAAAACTGCCTGTAAACTTGCTATACTACAGTTTTCTTTAGATTTTACTGACATTTAACATATGCCACTTTCATCACTGACATTCTCATACAGAAATTCCTTTCAGGAAATCGTCGGTTTTTAATTATTCCTCCCACACACACTCTTTATGAGCATAATGAAAGTATAGAAAGATGTGAGAAGCACACATATACATTCAAAGACCACGTCTGAATAATCAGGGTTGAAAAGGAACCTTGTGGGAGAAACAAGGTCAAAAAAATCATGCTTAGCCTTGTTAAATTTTCCTCAGTCTCTTCTAAATTCAGTTAATTGATGCGTGAGTTTAAATTAAAGTTGTTTAACAACCTATGCACATCTTGACAATTACATTGCAGATACAGCACACGTTTAAGTGTACCACTGTTTTTATTTCAATCCTAAAGCTACAGGAAAAAAAAATTGTTAATTATATATTTTAAAATAGTAATTACTGTAAAGTTATAGCCATTTTTTTGGGAGGTTTATCTTTTCATTCTGTCCCTGTGATAAAAATTTGCTCTTTTAAAAACTTCAATGAACTGGATATTTTAATTACTGATTTTTGGAATTATTAACTGTAAAAAAGTTCTATGAGCCACAATATATGCCACATTTTACAAGTATCAGCATATTTAGATGGCAATTATAATTATCAAATATTATAAGATATATTATAGATAAATAGCTTCCAAAAGCAGCATCATGACAAATACTGCACTTGAAATTTGTAGCATTTGAAATAATAGTATCCATTTCTCTTCAGGTGGAAAGAAAGTTTATAGGATGAAAAGTGATGCATTTTTCTCTACATTTCATTAAAATTAAATTTGCAGTAATAATTTTATACTAGGATATTAGCATTAAATGTGCCCTGGAAAAAAGTACTTAAGGCTTTTAAGGCAGATGAAGGCAAACTCCCTTTTAGGTTTAATCTCTTTTTTAATCTTTTTGAAATTTGGCTTTACGATTTGATGGAATTGAATTTAATATCAAGGCTTCATTTTCCTTTCTATCCCATATTGCTTGCATTTTTCATCATCTAATGTATGTAAGTGTTGGAAGTGCTTGTATTCTTACTATATTATCAAAGAATCCTGGGATTAGATGGAACTGTCATTCATGTATTCAAAAAGTCTGTACTTCTTTGCATTGTACTCACAGCAGCAGCAGTAGCCTAAACAGTAACGGCAGTGTCCCTGGGAGAAGCTTTTTTTGCTTCTAACCTTATGAGGAGATCTTTCAGTCACTGTTCAATGAGAAACACTTTAGCCTTTTTTTATAGAGTCCAGCACAGACAAACTGTACCCGGTTGTGGACACATGCCCCCTGGGTGAATTTCCTTGTGGAAACCTGTCAGTGTGTTTGCCTCAGCCACGCCACTGCAACGGCATTCAGGATTGTGCCAACGGAGCTGATGAAGAAAACTGTGGTGAGTCTTAGCTTGAGATCTTCTTTGGGAATTGTGGTCAGGGGACTGGGAGGGACTGGGATTTACAGCTAGTATCAGCTGGTGCAGCTAATGAAGTAACATTCCATGGCTCTGTCTGTGTGGGGTTTTTATGTTCCATTCTTGTTCACTGCTGAGTTTCCTCTGAGAGTGATACTTTTCGTATGTGATCCAAAAACATGTGATTTCGGTATAATTCTCATTCTTCATATTAATTGTACATGTGCTCCCATGAAATAAACCCCACTGCTGGCGTCTTAAAACTCAATATTTACAAAGACATTTGCTGCTCGTAGAACTCAGGGTTGTAGTTGTCTGGAGCTTATCCTAGGAACAAATGGTGCAAGGCTGAGCAGGGTATACCTTGGATTAGATGCTAATTCATTGCAGGGTATACATTCAAAGTTGTTTTGCAATGATAATGTAATGGGAGAGAATCATTCAAATTTGCGGGGCAGAGACATAATCCAAATGGTATACTCCAAAACGCTAAATGCCTAGTTTTCAAAAAGATTAGCTATAAAGATGGAAATCACTTCATTTGCGACTTTAAAGCTCAACAGCATGGGAGCACTGACAAGGGTCCATAAGAACACCAGAAAAATAAATTTTGACAATCTTGAATATTGGATGCCACCTGAACAAGATGTTAGTAACCTATCCTCCTTTAACTGAGTGAAACACATAATTAGATTACTTGAAATATAAACTTTGAATTTCCCCATATTTGAATTTCAAGGGTCCAGTGAGAGCATGGCATCATTGCTTGTATTCTGTGTTAAAGATTCCTTCTCCTCTGCTCACTTCCCATTAATGTCCATTAATTAATGAACAGTGGATGATGGAGAAGCAGTACCATTCAAATAAATATGCTCCCATAATTTTCATACTGTGTAACCAACCCACACTGGAGCACCATTTGCATTTGTCAACATTTGGGCAATGCCAAACTGCTGTATGAGCCATAAGCAAACATCTCATGAGACACCTAGAGGTGTAAATATTTTGTTGTTGCTAAGTGGTGGTACCATATGATGCCACAAAGGCATCTATTTCTTTATTTAGGTGCCAAAAACTTGGCACACGTAGGTAAATTATGCTGAAAGCTTTTGTCTTTGATCTGCAACTCAAAAAATTCACATTATTACTGTTTTCTGACCCAGGTTTAAACAGGAAGGCAAGGAATTTGTGTTAATGGTTTGTAGTTTATGTCAGATACACCATATTGCACCCAGCTGTAATAGTCTGGGCAGATGTTAAATAGCAAATAGAAAATGAAACAAAATTACAAATTTAATCTTATTTTTATTTATCATAGTCTTGGAAAACTGACCTTACTGGTTTATTATACTTTTACCTCAGATTTTCAGGTAGAAACATTTCACACTTTATTTATTTTTAATTGTGTTTTCTTCACCAGTCTGTTCTCTACATTTTGCACTTTCTCTTTCCACTCAGAACAGAAACTCAACCAGTGGGATGGGAGATAGTAGTTTCTCCAACTAAATTTCTTATCGCTATATCCAGAAATTACCGAATAATCAAATGACCAAATAACCAAATAGACAGATGTGTACTTCTGTATCCGACTCCGACCTTAAATAAACCAGATGTTGACGATACATGTTAGTGTAATGCATTGGTGGTTTCCTCCTGGCAAGTTTTTTTTTTTTTTTTAAGTTTCCTAAGAGACACACAATCAACATTTAGGGTGAAACAATTCACTCTTTATTTGTGATCCTCCATTACCCTGCGACACACCCTCAGTTTTTTACACCCTGGGGTGCCTGATGGAGGAACACAGTGCTCTCTTGTGCATAAAACAGAACATAGTACTAAATATGACATTGTGGAGATGATAGAACTTCTTCTGAGTTATTTTCAGGTAGACTTAATAATGTTATTTTACATTAATAAAAGGAAATAAAAAGTATTATAATAAACTGCTGTTTTGTCCATGGTATCTACAGTGCAGAGAAAGACACTGGGACTCTGCATTGCATAAGCTCTTGATGAAAATAAAGTAAATGTGTTGTAATGAATTTTTTAGTTCATTTTAACTTTAAATGATGTTCTTAGTAGTTTAATAATTTTATGGAGGAACTAAGCTGTTCTATTCAGATTTTATTTATGATGACATAGTGGACAAGATGGACTTAAAAAATCAGAGTTATGAACTTCTGGTTCCAACTGTGTTTTTAAGTTGAGGTAAAAGTGTATTCAACAATTGCACATTTGTGTGTAGTTTTACGGATAAAAGGGCTGTTTCTGAAAAGTGCATAGATGGCGACATCATTGCCCAGTAGCTAAGAAAGCACTTCTCTTTCCCAGTAAAATTAAATGGTGTTGGTCAAACAGAGTGCTGCAGGCACATACCTCCTGGGGATCTGGTTTAGATTGTTAGAGTTGTAATGAGTCTTAGAATAAGCCAGAAAGCTGGCAATAGAACTCCACCGAGGAAAACCTACCTCATTCCTGTCCAAAAGCATAAGATGATGGTTTGGGTGCAATACCTCTAAGGAGTATGTAAGCTGAGTTTTGGGGTTATTCCCGAGAAAAGACACCGTGTCGACATCTGATACAGAGACAGATGAAACGTGGACCTTTCCAGGCAACACTGCTTCTCCCAAACCTGGCTAGAGTTTCAGAACACTCTGTGGCTTTATAACTACCTGCTCTTTCGGGATCTAATTAGTCACAGCAGAGAAAGTGGTATGATCCCGAAAGTGGTAGAGTTAATAATATTTTTAAACTGGGTCTAACAGTTTGAGCTATGGAATTCCCTTGGTCGTCACTTCTTGGATAACCTCCTGCAACTATCAGGCAACATCTAATCTCATGGGTGGATACTACCTGATATTATTTCAGTGTTGGACCCCCACCATTTGTGATCCATGCATTTCCCTTCGTGGAATGATGTGCTGAGAAGATTAACCACTGCTGTCCATGCTTTTGGCTTGCCTTCACCATAATGGTGTAATGGTTAGGATACTATGTAGAGCTTAGCTCAGGAAAAGAGGTTTAAGTAATTTATGCTAATACCAATTAGTATAAATACCCATTTTTTTAGTTAATTTTAGCCAGAAAGCAACAAAGTCCACAGTGCATGTTTCAGTTGAAGGTGAATTATTTATGTACTATCTGTAAAACATCATTCCATTACCAGTACATTTTTTTAAGGGGGGAAAGTGCCTGTTTTTTATATCACAGGCAGACACACATACGTTAACCCTCAGCCCTCTCCTGAGACTCAAGGCCTGTTGACCTTTCTTAGCAGTGTCTCAGCCAAAGTGAAGCTATGGAACTGACTTCCATAACATTTGGAACTTTAAGAAATTTAGCCACTTAAAACTGACTACGTTGACACCTGTTTTATTATGTTATTACCATTGCGTTTACAGTATTAATAAAGTAATTAGGTTAGTTTTTTTCTTCAGTCTTATGTTGATTGTTCATAAAAGCACATTACCAACAGTAATATTTTGAGGACACATGCAATAAGATTTTCAAATGCCAGTGGTCCTTAAAGATTTCATTTCTCACTGCAGTCGATAATAGCGGGTGGCCTCACCTTTTCGATGCATTTCTGAAGACAAACATCCAGGAGTCAAAGGAGTGTAGTGAGTATTCATATTGATGTAACAAAGTAGAATTATTTTGTTACAACTGATCCCAGCTTGGTCCACTTTTGGAAGCACCACATAAAAAATATTCACTCTAAAAAACTTCCTTGGGAAAATTTATTCCACTAAATTCTGTTGACAAAAGAAATAAATATTTCAAAACTATATTATAGTTTTTTTTTTTAAATAATTTAACATTTTGATGTTTAAAAATATATCTGGGGCTTCCAAGCTTTTTTAAACTTGTGAAATGAATAAATAATTATAATTTACACACTTGATCCTACTTACCAACTTGGTTTAACTTATGCAATGTGGGCTTCACTTATTTTTGCACCTGCACTACTTTTGTTTTCCTTCTACACACATGATTTCCTCTAAAGAAACATATGGAACTGGTCATTGCACACCTATTGTGTAACATGCGAAACACTGATCCTCATGAAATAACTATTTTGTGGTAAGATTAAGGGACACAAGGGCTTTGCGTGCTTTCAAGCAGCACTTGTACATGTTTCTACTCATGTTTGCAAACCCCCACTCTAGCAAGGCACTTGCGAACCTCTTCCGTTCTGTGTAAGTGCCTTATGTCTAAAACTCAACTCAGTGGACCTTCTATCCACACATGCAAACGCTATTTGCAACTGATCTGTCACGTTCTTTTACAAAATATCACTCAATAATTCAGTGCTAGAATACAAGTTAAAATGCCCTCCTTTCATCATCCCATCACGAAGCAACATAAGGAGACCATAATGACGTATTCAGGCATATATTGATGTAGTTGAAACAGGTTCTTATTATCTCTGTACAAAAGAAACCCATCATTCTATTCAAAATGATGAAGAATATTTTCTTAAAAGGTACTACGCAAACTAATTAATGCTTTTAGAAAATGAGCAATTCAGTTACTGGGGGTCATTTGTGCTTAGTAATTAACAATTACTGATTGATAGAAGGCAATGTTGTGCCACTGCAGACTTCAAAACTGCTTTTTTCTCCTGTCAGGACTTGAATGTGGTTACATTCACATTTCATACATTACTTTTACTTTGTGAAATATAAATGTGTTTCCTGTTGCCAGTGCTCGATCTGTTACCTGACATATGCCTTTGTGAGGGCCGGAGAGTGAACTGCAATGGCAAAGAGCTCCTAGAGGTACCCGTGGTCACATCCAACGTCACAGCTCTGTGAGTATGGAGCCACCACCATCTTTTCTGAGCTTGTTCCAAGGTGCAACATGTGACATTTAGCAGTTTTTTACAGGTCTTTTTAACAACTGTTAAATTCAGTCAAGAAAAATGGAGGAATGAATTTTATACCATACCGCACAATGTGAAAGATTTCACGCAATAATATAAAGTGTAATACAGGAACATTTACACAGAAACTGCAAATACATAAAAATAGAAGAAAAGCACGTTTTGTGTTGGGTTGCAGAAAAAAGAAACATCACAGACGTTACCTGCAGGTGAAAAGCAGAGTGATTGTGATAGCAAGAAGGCTAAATAAGGAAAAGTGAGTCTTTTAAACACGGCCAGGAAGAATCCATTTGGGAAGTGGGTGGTGGGGAGCAGACAAACTAGTTTTGTGGCTGTATTTTTTAAAAGAAAATACATAATCTTTGTTGAAAACTAATGCTATTAATCTTGCTATTCTGTTTAATTTAATATTAATAACTGCAATTGTTTTGTTCAGTTGTAACAGATTTCTCAAATGTAATTGTTTTCTTGAAAATATAACGGCTAAGTGCAGACAGAGTCTCTTGAATAAACATACTTCAGAGGACTGATGAGCTCAGAAAGACTGAGGTTTGTCATTAAGATTTGTTTGCTAACAAGTCAAAGTCTTGGCTATATTTATACTAGTTATGGTTTGGGTTATTCAAACATGTAAACAGTTAACACATTTGCTTTGGAAATAAATTACTGTCGATCACCACTTTCTTGCATTTCACCTGTCCATGGCCAATCTAGTAAGACAGTCCAATGGGATATTATAAATTTTCATTCATTAAGAATTTTAGGTTACAAATGATATATATTTCATTAAAAAAATCACCAGACAAAATACTTAATGTTCATGTGTCCAAGTTTATCGTACCAAGTATTTGTAAAATGTTATAATTTTATGAAAAGAATTTTAATCCTGACATGCAAGATTAATACATTTGACGTGTGTGAACAGCAGACTAGTTACTTTGTTGTACTGAATAGCCTGTAAAACGTTGGTGAATGTAAAATTAATCTCTCAAAATTCACTTTGGTTGTCGTCAGGAGTTCTTGCGGAAATTACAGTTGGCTAGAAAATAAATTTTGTTTTCAAACACATGTGGTGGAATTTGGAGAAACATTTGAGCAACAATTATTTTCAGTATTTGAACTGTCACAGGGGGTGCGGTGGCGCAGTGGGTTGGACCACAGTCCTACTCTCCAGTGGGTCTGGGGTTCGAGTCCCGCTTGGGGTGCCTTGCGGCGGACTGGCGTCCCGTCCTGGGTGTGTCCCCTCCCCCTCCAGCCTTACGCCCTGTGTTGCCGGGTTAGGCTCCGGTTCCCCGTGACCCCGTAAGGGACAAGCGGTTCTGGAAGAAAAGGAAAGGAACTGTCACATTGCCCTTATGTCTCACATGATCAGAACAATTTTAGGACTGTGAGAGGAAACTGGAGCACCCGGAGGAAAATGAGTATGATTCTACATAATATTGTATTCTTCTTTAAGCATACCAGAGTAAAATTGCAATTTTTAATCAAATTTCTGTATAAGGAAACTCTTTGAAATTTTCCAAGTCCCAATGTACACACATTTGCGTTTGGGCTGACCTTAAAGGGCCAGAACAAGCAGGTATGTAAAAATTAAGATTAATTTTACTGCCTTTCATGGCTGCAGATCAAGATTATAAGGAAAAGTGAAACAGTAAAGCACTTTAATCCAAAAGTATGGTCTGAAAACGTAAGCAGGATCATTCATCAAACAGATATCTTCTTGAATTTTATGAAAGATGATAAAGTGGAAGTGTCAGCAACTAAAAAATGTCTTTGTTCTGTTGCCATCAGGTGAGTCAGTTTAGTGTAGGTGTTTTAGGAGAAAAAAGGTTCTTCAGGAACTTCCTGGTTAAATACAGCTTGACACAGCAAGTGATAAAACGCGCACACTCACACACAGACACACACACAAACACCAACACACACACAGACATGGTATACATAGCATCTTATGACAAACTTTAATCCTGAAAATGTTATTTCCACCCCACAGTGAGCTGAACAGTAATCGGATAACATCGCTTCCCCCAGACGTTTTCATCCGATACAGAAATCTGGAGAGGCTGTGAGTGTGTCTCCTTCTCCACTGAACCCTCAGTATTCACTGTTTTCCACTAGTCTGCTGCTTTCCTGTAAAGCTAAGCGTTCTTTAATATGCACTTTGTTCATTTTTTATGCCTCTATTTGATTATGGACAAATTTTTAGATATGTAGTATGTCCTGTATTTTCAATATTAATACTGATTATGAGGTATTCAATGTAAAGTGCCACTCAGGCTTTGCAAGGCAGATCTGAATTTCAGTAAAAAGTGTTTTTTTTTATGACGATCAGAATCAGAATGAGCTTTATTGCCAAGTATGTTCACACATAGAAGGAATTTGTCTTGGTGACAGAAACTTCCACAGCACAGACAGAATGACAGTGACAAGACACAGATGAGAAGATAGAATATGTGAATAAAGGATAAAAAATATATGAAAAATATAAAGTACACAATATACAAAAATAGTCACTAGACATTATATGTATGTACAGGTATGTTCTATACAAATGCAAGGGAATGTGAGTAAGAGATATGATGTGATAAATAGATATAAATATAAATAGCGTTGTGTATTGCACTGGTTTACTCTCTAGGGGGGATTTAGCTGTTCGTGAGGTAGATGGCCTGAGGAAAGAAACTTTTCTTGTGCCTGGCTGTCCTGGTGCTCAGTGCTCTGTAGCGCCGGCCAGATGGCAAAGGATCAAAGAGGAAGTGGCCTGGATGTGAGGGGTGTAGAATGATTTTGCTAGCCCTTTTACTGACTCTGGACGAGTACAGTTCTTGGAGCACTGTGGGGGGGGGGGGGGGGGGGGTGTGCTGATAATTCTTCCAGCAGTCCGAACTATCTGCAAGTAAATAATTTAAAAAATGAAATCATTCCATAATCTGTTGTGATAAAGGCAGACTGATTTTTTTATGTTTCAAACAACCAGACAGCCATTAAATGAAACATTAAATGTTTTTTCAGTGAATATAAAGTATACCAATATACTGTAGTGTATGTCCTGTATGGCAAAGATGCTCAGAAAGTGTTCAGAGCTGTATGCTGTTTAGAGCAGGTTTTCACTCATTGCGATCACCTCCTCACGAATTTCATGTTCAGACTAATTTTCAAGTCACTCCTTGTGTATGATTATATATGTTAAAGCCAGTTTTCTTCCTTCCTTGTTTTGACCACCTTACTGTGAGAGAAAAATCATTATTTCACAGTTTATAGTTACTTGCTTCACTCTGCTTGCTCTTTCCTTTTCAGACACCTGCAGAATAACAGTGTAAAATACATCTCCAGCCGTGCATTTTCAGGACTTTATGTACTAAGGAAACTGTAAGTTCTTTGTCTGTGTGGTCCTTAACTGAAGTTGTAAATTTGCCATCATATGTTAGTCTTCTACTATTTTGCAATATCCTGCAAATTATTAATCTGTGGGAAAAGATTATTTGCCAGAAGATATATAAGTCTGCTGTCCTTTTGTTCAGGTAAAAAAGTATGTATGAAATGTGTAAAGTGGTGGTAAGACTGAGCACTGACTTTAGATTTCTACAGAAGTACTGTTTTTTAGGAGGGGGTGCGGTGGCGCAGTGGGTTGGACCGCAGTCCTGCTGTCCGGTGGGTCTGGGGTTCGAGTCCCACTTGGGGTGCCTTGCGACGGACTGGCGTCCTGTCCTGGGTGTGTCCCCTTCCCCTCCGGCCTTACGCCCTGTGTTGCCGGGTAGGCTCCGGTTCCCCGTGACCCCGTAAGGGACAAGCGGTTCTGAAAGTGTGTGTGTGTACTGTTTTTTATTTATGTTTCTTTACTTGGTTTATAATTATGGAACAGTTCCTGTTTTCCAGTCATGACTTTTATCAACAACAATTTTTAGCACAAATACTAATCCATTCATCCAATTTCAAAAACTGCTTGCTCGCAGTGATCCAGAGCCTATACTGGAAGCACTGGCCTGGGATAGCAAATACTGATGAAAGTATAGAGTGCATTCAGAAAGTATTCAGACCCCTTCACTTTTCACATTTTTTTAATGTTGCAGGTTTCTGCTAAAATCTTTCTAATTTATTTTTCCCCTCATCAATTTACATTCAATACCCCATAATGATTAAACAAAAAGAGAATTTTAGAATTTTTTTCAAATTTACTAAAAATAAAAAAAATGATATATCACATTGACATAAGTTCAGGCACTCCCTGGTTCATGAATGTTCGACTTACGTAAAACCCATAGTACGAACCCCGCCCCGCTCCCCCGTAAAGCCTACTATATTAAAAATTTGAATTACATACAATGACTAGTAACAACAAATGTGCACTACTTTGCGACGTGCATAAAAACATTGCGCATCTATAATGGTTCATCAGCTTGTGGACAACGACTTCCTTCTTTTCAGTCAGACTGTCACGCCCACAACCTTGTCCTGACTGTCCGCACCTGCCCGAAATCAAAGCAGCGGAGTATAAAAAAGCTGCACCTGCACACCCTGGTTGCAGAGTCTCATTTCAGAAACCTGTCTCTCCAGTGCTCTCAAGTGAACCTACAACAACCTACCCGTCCTTCCAAGTCTCTGGTTCTCCTCATTCCTGCTCCTGATCTGATGTCCACGGCTCCTGAAACTTGCGTCGCCTCCTCGACTACAACATCAGAATCTCCCCAAGACCTGTGTTTGTACATCAATCAAACCACGCCTGTCCCTCCGGCCACGAATCTCACCTACTCCCCTGTGTACCGACAATACAGATCCCGTGATTTGGTCCACACACACCTACCTCAGTTTCCTGCTTGTTCAGTATGACAGGAACAGTATCTCGTGTGTGTTATCGTAATTGGCTTTATTTTTTTTTGTTTGTTTTACCCTCTTATCCATGGCACCAAAGTGTAAATGTGATGCAAGTGATGGTGATGCATCAACAAAAAGGAAAACGATTATGATTGAAATTACAGTGGAAATAAAGCGATCGGAAAAAGGTGAAATGCCAGTGAACACTGGAAAAGTGAACATTAAAGATTCTTTAATGTTTCTTATACCTACACACACACATTCTCCCTCTCTCCTCCTCCTCTCTCTCTATTATAAATACTGTAGTAACATTTATTATTATCTCTTTCTATGTCTCTCTCTAGTATGTAGTTAAATTTATTATTGTTATTATTATTATCATTATTATTATTATCATTACATCATTACATTGTATTCAAGTTCAAGTTCAAGTTTCATATCAAGTTTATTGTCATAGATACAAGTACCATGTACATGTATCATGAAAATCTTCTTGAATGCTTATCCACAGTTATTATTATTATTATTACATTAAAGATGTTTCAGTGTATCCGGAAGTGTTTCTTTAATGTTTTTTAATCCATAGAAAGGTACATGATATGCTATATACTGAGACAAACATTTGACTACCTGATGTTAGACACAAACCTTACCCAACTGTTCTGACTTACATTCAATTGCAACTTAAAGACAGACTTAGAAAGGGAACTCATTCATAATCCGGGGACTGCCTGTATTCAGACCATTTACTTAGGACTTAGTTGAAGCACCTTTGGCAACCATTACAACTTCAAGTTTTCTTGGGTATGATGTGAAAAGCTTTGCATACCTGGATTTGGGGATTTTCTGACATTCTCCTCTGCAGATCTTCTCCAGCTCTGTCAGGTTGGATAGATACCGTCAGACAGCTATTTTCAGGTTCATTCAGAGATGTTCAATTCGATTCAAGTCCGGACTCTGGCTGGGCCACCCAAGGACATTTACAGAGTTGTCCCTAAGCCACTGCTGCATTGTCTTTGCTTTGTCTTTTAGGTCATTGTCCCATTTGGTAGGTGAACCTTCAGCCCAGTCTGAGGTCCAGAGTGCTCTGGAGAAGGTTTTCATTAAGAATATCTCTATACTCTGCTCCATTCATCTTTTCCTTGACTCTGACTAGTCTCCCAGTCCCTGCAGAAAAACAAGCCTACAGCATCATGCCACCACCATACTTCACCAATGGGATAGTATAGTGCAGGTGATGAGTGGTGCCTGCTTTCCTCCAGACATGACACTTAGAATTGGTTTCATTAGATCAGAGGATCTTGTTTCTCAGTCTGAGAGACCTTAGGTACCTTTTTGCATACTCCAAGCAGGATGTGTCTTACTGAGGAGAGGCTTCCATCTGGCCGCTCTGCATAAAGCCCAGATCGGTGGGGTGTTGCAGTGATGGTTGTACTTCTGGAAGTTTTTCCCATCTCCTCACAAGATCGCTGGAGCTCAACCAGAGCGACCATTGGGTTCTTGGTCATGTCTCTTAGCAAAGCCCTTCTGCCCAGTTTCTTCAGTTTGGCCAGGTATCAAGCTTGAGAAAGAGTTGTGGTTGTTCCAGACTTTTTCCATTAAGAATTATGAAGGTCACTGTGCTCTTGGGAATCTTCAATGCTGCAGAAATTTTTTGTAGCCTTCCCCAGATTTGTCCCTCGATACAGTTTTGTCTCTAAGCACTGCAGGCAATTCCTTTGACCCCATGTCTTGGCTGTTGCTCTGATACACATTGCCAGCTGTGGGACCTCATATAGACAGGTGTGTGTCTTTCCAGATCATGTCCAGTTCACTGAATTTACCAGAGGTGGACTCCAAACAGAAAAATCTCAGAAACTGGATCCACCCGAGTTACATTTCAAGTGTCATTGGAAAGGGTCTGAATACTTATGTTAATATGACATTTCATTTTTTATTTTTAAGTAATTTACAGAAATTTCTAAAAGCCTGTTTTCACTTTGTCATTAATGGGTATTAATTGTAGCGTGAGTATGAAAAATTAATTGAAAAGATTTTAGCATAAGGTTGTAACAAAGAAAAGTGAAAAAAGTGAAAGGGTCTGAATACTTCATGAATGAACTGTAAATAATAGTGGATTTCATGTTTGTCACTTAACAGTTGCACTGCTTCCTAGTGTTAAAACTGGCTGCTTGGGCTTTGCACTGGAGACATTGTAGTTACGGTGAAGTTGTGGTTGCATTTGTATGTTACATATAAAGGTTTCGGCAATATAGCTGCTGCAGTCACTTGAGCAAGGTCTCAGGTATTAAGCTGAAATAGAAAAAAAAAAAAATGAAACTACTTAAATTCCAGAAAGACATCTTAATTTCACCATTCCATTTTGCTTTCTTTCACTAGATTCCTCAGTCAGAACAAGATTTCAGCTCTGAGGGCTGGCGTTTTCAGGGACCTACAAAGCCTTGAGTGGCTGTAAGTGACATTTCAGAACATCCTCTTGTCCTGTTCCAGTTTACATTCTTACATTCTTAAATTGTTGTTTATTTGTTATGTAAATTAATTATACAGTAATGCCTCATTTTATGAAAATCATTCAGCCCTTAAAGCGGTCCAAAAACTGAAATTTCATATAGAAAAAGAATATTTCTCATTATTTTAAACAGGAAAAATATAGGTTTCCTGCCTATTTAAAAACCCCAAAATACTGTAAAACATCTATATAACTACTAACCTATGATTTCAGCATGAGATATAAAATAATTCACTTCATGATTAGGAAACATTTAATGAAGTCCTTAATAAGTATGTTTCAAGACAGTAAGCTTCAGATCTGAATTGTGTTTTCTTTATATCCAGTTTACAGCAACAATCATTGAAAACTGAAATGTGTGTTAAAAATCAGTACAGACAACAATTTAAGATAATCCAGGCAATTTACTGTAATGAACTGTTGCTATACTCACTGGCAGAACAGTTTAACAGAGCAGAAAAGCTAATTTTTGTGACGGTTGGTGGAGACTTCACAGTCATTCTTGCACTGATGTTGCACAAATACTTCAAAACAAAGCAAATTCGAAACCAGAAACTAACAGGACACAGATAGTGGTACTCTAACACCAACTATAGTACATAACTGCACTTCTGTGTCACTTGCATGATGCATGACTTTCACATTTTTTTGGATATGCACACACACACACACACACACACACACACACACACACACACACACACACACACACACACACAGAATCGTATGTCCCGAGAGGGGTTGTAGTAAACTGGAGCCTAGCTCGGCAACACAGGGCGCAAGGGACACACCCAGGACGGGACACCAGTCCATCACAAGGCATCCCAAGCAGGACTCAAATCCCAGCACCCCCCTTTTTGAATATTCACTACATAAAATTAATTTCACTGGTTTTACTTCTAGAAATTGAAAATTGGGTATCAAAGCCAAAAGCCATTGTTACAAAAGAGAGTTAATAAATTGAGGGATGCCTGCATGTTATATTCATATTAGAATCTAAAAAACTGTAACTTTGTTAGCAATAAATGCAGCTGTTGTTCAGACCTTCAAATTTAACTATAACTACAAGGCTGCTCCCATTATGTTAAAAGCAATCCTTCAGAAACCCTCATTGTGTTAGCATGCTTTTGGAAAAGTCAAACTGCTTAATATAACTATTTTTCAATACGGAAAGCGTTTTTGTTTTCTTTTTTAACCAAAGATTGGGTGTTTCCATGCATCAACTGCAGCTGAACTGCTGTCTTCTTTAACAGAGCAGAAGGGGCTTTACTGTTGCATTCTTTGAGCAAAGTTCTTCATTTGAGTAACTTCATTAGACTAAGTTTAACACAGGAAGTAGCCTGCTTTGATTAGAGGCATTCTCTAAGCAACCATAAACATATATAGAGGTAACTATGGATGTAAACAGCAGTCAGCCAGTTTCAAATGCTTAAAGTAAAAAGCGACTTGGGGAAATGTATTTTCTAAGCCACAGTTCATGAATGCTTTTTCCACATTAAATCTTAAATGTTTGTATATCACTGTGCGCTCAAGGCCATTTGCATGCTTTCAGTGTGAGAACTGTAATTATTCCACACACAGTCTAAATGCCTGTCCTTTAAAATGCCCTTTACGCTTGCTGTGCACTATTGTTACTTCTATGCTATGTGAAGTCTGTCCAAAATAATATCTGCTATACATTTACAAACACTCAATTCACTCACTTCTTTCTTTATTGTAGAATTCTGGATGAAAACAAAATAGCGCTAATACGACAAAAGTCATTTGAAGGCCTAAAGTCATTGTTTTTCTTGTAAGTATGACAATTTAGCCTTTGGTATCAGTTCAGTGAGTGCTTGAGTGTTGTTTATGTTTATTATTTGTTCTGACTCCTATGGCTGTGGCATGTTTGGGTGTTGAACTTGAATATACAGGGCCTAAATAGGGCCAGCAAGGAAGTATAGTAGTTAGGACTCAAAGGACCCAGGTTTGCATCCTGCTCCCACTGTGATACTTTTCAGAACTGATACTGTAAAAAAAGTTATAGCTGCATAAATCAGTAAATAATTAGTACAGAAATCTAAAACTGAAATTTGCTTTGGAGAACAGCTAAACTAGTAATCAATAAGAAAAAAGTGCTGAGCTCATAGACCCTTTAATGATCACTTCTATACTTTATGGCACAGAGCACATACGCTGTTATATGATCACGAGTCTGATTCATTTATGCTGGAAATAGTTTATTTCCATTATTCAGGCAACATGAGCTGAAGCTAAGAAATTTAGTAGGGTCACAGCTCAGTCATAAGACACACAGTTTTCTTGCACTTCATACCGGCTTCACTTTCACCTCTGGAGGCAGTGTTTAAGTGAGAAGGTGTCTTACACAAGCTTTGAATTTCAGTGCAGTGAAGTACTCCAAAAGAAACCTGGAAGATTGGCACAATTATCAGTAATTTTTTTTTTTGTGTCAATTGTTGCAATATTGCTATGATGTATCAAAAAAATAAATGCACTAAAGAGATGTCTTGTTCACAACATAATCCCATTAGTCTTCTAATTATGTATGTATATTATATAAATATATAATAAAGACAATTTAAATATATTTAAATCTCACTCATTTGGTTTATGTTTTTCTCCAAAGCAACTTAGAAAATTGATTTTCTGACGATAATGCACTCATTTACACAGCTGGAAAATTTTACTGGAACAATGGAGACTAGGTGGAGGGGGGGCTCTGAACTTGAAGCTTCCAACGGTAGCACCTCTAAGCACTAGACTAGCAGGTGCCCCATGTAATTATATAATTACGAGCATATATGTATATGTACATGTACATATATATGTATATATTTAAAAAAAAAAAAATTCCCCATTCCCCCCCCCCCCCCCCCTTTTTGCGGGCGGTCTTACTCCTTCAAGCTCGGGTCCTCTACCAGAGGCCTGGGAGCTTGAGGGTTCTGCGCAGTATCTTAGCTGTTCCTAGGACCGCACTCTTCTGGACAGAGATCTCGGCTGTTGTTCCCGGGATCTGCTGGAGCCACTTTCCCAGCTTAGGGGTTACAGCCCTAAGTGTTCCGATTACCACGGGGACCACTGTTGCCTTCACATTCCACATCTTTTCTAACTCCTCTCTCAGTCCTTGGTATTTCTCAAGCTTCTCATGTTCTTTCTTTCTGATGTTGCCATCGCTTGGGATGGCGACATCTATCACTACGTCTTTCTTCCTCTGTTTGTCCACCACTACTATGTCCGGTTGGTTAGCCATTACCAGTTTGTCAGTCTGGATCTGGACGTCCCACAGGATCTTAGCTTGGTCATTCTCGACCACCCTTGGGGGTGTATCCCACTTTGATCTTGGGACTTCCAGCCCATACTTGGCACAGATGTTCCTGTACACTATGCCAGCCACTTGGTTATGGCGTTCTATGTATGCCTTGCCCACTAGCATCTTACACCCTGCTGTTATGTGCTGGATTGTCTCAGGGGCATCTTTGCACAGCCTGCACCTGGGGTCCTGCCTGGTGTGGTAGACCCCGGCCTCTATTGATCTTGTACTTAGAGCTTGTTCCTGTGCTGCTATGATTAGTGCCTCTGTGCTGTCTTTCAGTCCAGCTTTGTCCAGCCACTGGTATGATTTTTCGATATCAGCCACTTCTTCAATCTGCCGGTGGTACATACCGTGTAGGGGTTTGTCCTTCCATGATGGTTCCTGTTCTTTCTCGTCCTCCTTCTCGGGTTTCTGCTGCCTGAGGTATTCACTAAGTATCTCATCAGTCGGGGCCATCTTCCTGATGTAGTCAAGGATCTTTGTTGTTTCATCCTGGATAGTGGCTCTGACGCTCACTAGTCCTCAGCCTCCATCTTTCCGCTTAGTGTACAGCCTCAGGGTGCTGGATTTGGGGTGAAACCCTCCATGCATTGTCAGGAGCTTCCTTGTCTTGATGTCAGTGGCTTCTATCTCCTCTTTTGGCCAGCTTATTATGCCAGCGGGGTATCTGATGTCCGGCAGGGCGTAGGTGTTGGTAGCCCGGACCTTGTTCTTCTCATTCAGCTGACTTCTCAGGACTTGCCTTACTCTCTGCAGGTATTTGGCGGTTGCTGCTTTCCTTGCGGCCTCTTCATGATTCCCATGCGCCTGCGGGATTCCAAGGTACTTGTAGCTGTCCTCAACATCTGCTATGTTGCCTTCTGGTAGTACAATCCCCTCAGTTCTGACTACCTTCCCTCTCTTTGTTACCATCCGGCTACACTTATCCAGTCCGAATGACATTCCGATGTCATTGCTATAGATCCTGGTGGTGTGGATCAGGGAATGGATGTCTCGTTCACTCTTGGCATACAGCTTGATGTCATCCATGTAGAGGAGGTGACTGATGTTTACTCCATTCTTTAGTCGGTATCCGTAGCCAGTCTTGGTGATGATCTGGCTGAGGGGGTTCAGGCCTATGCAGAACAGCAGTGGGGAAAATGCATCTCCTTGGTAGATGCCGCACTTGATGGTGACTTGTGCAATTTGCTTGGAGTTGGCCTCTAGGGTTGTTGGTTGGCCTCTAGGGTTTTATATATATATATATATATATATATATATATATATATATATATATATATGCTCTTAATATGTATTAAAACTGAATATACATATATGTGATGAGGGGTGCGGTGGCGCAGTGGGTTGGACCACAGTCCTTGCTCTTCGGTGGGTCTGGGGTTCAAGTCCCGCTTGGGGTGCCTTGCGGCGGACTGGTGTCCCGTCCTGGGTGTGTCCCCTCCCCCTCTGGCCTTACACCCTGTGTTGCCGGGTAGGCTCCGGTTCCCCGTGACCCCGTATGGGACAAGCGGTTCTGAAAATGTGTGTGTGTGTGTGTATACATATATGTGTGTGTGTGTGTGTGTGTTTGTGTGGTATAAAAGTTATTCTAGACCGAGTGAAAGAATATAAGCAAAAAAATTATAATAACTCGTTTCATTGGTATGGTGTATATATAAGCATATTTTGAGTTGCCTTTGGAAGGGTGACAGCTATTGCCTTTGGACACAAGGTTGCAGATTCAATCCCCACCTCTGGCTGTAGTTTCCTTGAGCAAGGTACTCGGAATTGCTGTAGTAAAATTACCCAACTGTATAAATGGGTAAATAATTGTAAGCTTGTAACTGTAGTAATTGTAATCTTAACATTGTAAGTTGCTTTGGAGACAAGTGTCAGCTAAGTAAATAAATAAAGAATCAAGGTGGATATATATGTAAAAAATTGTCTGCCACACTACACACACACACACTTTCTAAACCGCTTATCCCATACGGGGTCGCGGGGAACCGGAGCCTAACCCAGTAACTCAGGGCGTAAGGCTGGAGGGGGAGGGGACACACCCAGGACAGGACGCCAGTCCCTCGCAAGGCACCCCAAGTGGGACTTGAACCCCAGACCTACCGGAGAGCAGGACCTGGTCCAACCCACTGGTCTGCCGCACTAATTGAGTGTAATATGGTTTCAGGTCTCTGCTGAATAATTCACTTCAAGAGCTGCCGAGGAAGTCTCTGTGTCTGGAGATGCCAAGGTTAAACTGGCTGTGAGTAACGGGCAAATCAGCATTCATCGTGATGTGAATTACAAATAAAAGGAAGCAATTATAAACAAGGAACAACCATCTAATGTGCTACAAAGTGAACACAAATGGAATAAAATCATATATATCTTTTTGTGAAATGTACATAAGCAAATTTGCTTAAATGTGGTGGGGTGTGTGTGTGTGTCTGTGTGTAAGGGGAGGTGGCTTGAAAGGGCGATGCCATGCTGTTTACAAACTAAAAATATCTTTCACACAGGGAATTGGAGGGAAACCTCATCTCGCTGCTTCAGGCCTCCACCTTTCAGGACTGCACTGCGCTCACAGTTCTGTGAGTTCTGACAGCGGGATGCATATGACTCATTGTTGCCAACAACTTTCAAAAAAGAGCTCTTTATGTGAGGACGCATGCTATTTTTAAAGGACAACCACCATTGCCAAAGGCCATATTAAAATGACTACGAACGATGAACGATGACTTTCACGTAGTTAATTTTCACAGCGTGGATCCCAGCCCTGTGCTTCTCTTATTTAGCAGCCATTAAGAAAGAAACCACTAAGAATACTGGAAAAAAATTCCTGAAGTGACATTGTAAATCCAATTTATATATTGTTTATTTGCTTATTTGTTTAATGCGCTTGATTGTTTAAATTTTTCTGTTCCTTTGTGTTGCATTGCATCTCTAATTATTGTCAACATTCCCTGCACAGATTAAGAAGCTTTGGGCATTTTGCTTTGCATTTCTCAGGTGCGGAGCTGTCAGCTAAAGCCAGCTATCATAGGGAGCAGAACATGACAGATACTGGCAGCAGGGGCCTAAAACTGCCCCCATTAGGCACTGTTTTAAAAATCATGTCAATTTGTTTTGTCTTTATTTACTTCTTTACTGATTTGTTTTTTTACATTTTTCATTTTTAGTTTATTCATTTATCTGACACCAGGGAAATTTACATGGCCCTTCTTTGGAAATTTAAAGCTTTAAGTGTAAAGAACAATGGACAGCAAGAGAAGATGACTAGAGAAGACAATTAAGCATAGGAAGACGTGTTTATCAAAAATTTGCACCTGGTGTTTCTTCAAAGCATAAAAAATGAAAAAGTATTTTTCCACCCCTTCAGTGTTAACTCATTACATTTTTTTAATTTATGTTTGTCATCTTAATCAAGAAAAAAAAATAAGTCTACAGTTTGATTTGAGAAATCCATAGTGTGAAATGCGAACAGTGTGTTTCCCTACTTGGTGCAAAATGTTCATGAATACAGCTTAGTTCATAACCTTCAGTACACTGATGGTTGTTAACTCAGACTTTGGAGAAGTTTTTACCAACCAATGAAAAAAAAAAAGAAACTTTATTCTTTCTTTTAAAATATTTCTTCAAACTTTGAGTCAACAACAGTGCACTCAAGGCTATGAACTGAACTGTGCTCATGAGCATTTTGCACCAAGGAGGAAAACACACTGTTGACACCTATAGAGAATTTAGGTGGAAAAGGATCAAGAAGTTGAAGGATTAAGAGTTGGGAAAAGGAAGCTCTTAAAACACAGACAACCCTGACAGGAGGTGTCCAGCTGGCATTTGGGACTGAGAGCAACATGTTCTTGGTAGACTGAAACCACAGTTCAGATCACGAATGTAGCCAAGATTGCCAATGGGTGGATAAAAGCAAAATAAGGCTAGATTGTGACAGATTCCTAAAGCAGTGGTGCTGTCTCTTTGTTCAGTAGGTCTAGTTTTACAAACAAAAAGGTCAGTGAACAAGGAGTTACCCCAGTGAGGTGACCAGAGCCTGGAGCAGGAGCGGAGCGCTGATGTGGCAATTAAGCCAAGATGGAGATATGAACTTCTCCAAGCCCTTCTCCCATGAGTAGGTTCTTTGTAGGGAGCTCAAGGTCACTGTCAGCAGAATACAGGTTTCTTTCAGTTTCAATATTAGTAGTGGCAGACATCCAACACAAAATGTTTTCCATTACAAGTATGAGTGTTGCTCAGCTGTCTCGGGCATTAAAAACCAACATCAGTTGAAACATAGGTCTCATGAATAAGAAATGATAAATAAAAGATGAGTTTGGCATAACTCTTCTCTTGTGTATAATGAAAATCACTTTCCAGTATCAAAGAACATCCTGTGATCCTCTGTGTGTGTGTGTGTTTTTCTAATAGCACATGCAGTTTTTTAAGCATAAAAAATAGTACTTTAAGCATTCTCACACAGTTTTCCAGAATATTCTACTTTGTATTCGAAAACCATGGTTGTTGACTGTGTTCCATCCAAGGTGAATTTCGTGTGTTAAAACAAACTCGTAATGAAGTTGACAGCTTCTATCACACGCGATTACCTTCAGGACATTGTCTGCTGGTGACAGTAATGAGAAAAGTCAGGAAAGAAAAATTCCAATCTCATGGTGGCTATAAAGGGTATTGTGGAATTATTTCTTTCTTTAATGGAAGAAAACGAGTAGTTCCCTCGGGGTCAAATACCCCAGAACTGTTTGACAGCTTCATTCAGCATTGTGTTTTTCATATTCAGTTTGTACCAAGAAATCATGGCCAATAACAGCAAAATGCAAAACTGGTATTTGTGTATTAGTGATGCATCATTAATTACATACTATTCAGTGTAACAAAATAGTGACTCTGTTACTAACAGTGGGAATGCCCATGTCAGACATTTTTGACATTTAAAAAAATATGTTAAAATTAAATATTAACCAACTGTTTCTCCTTGCTAGAACTTAGTCCAAATGTAAATCTGCTTACTTCAGATGTCTACATTTCAGTTTATGACAGACTACAAAAATTATGCTAAACTGAACATTAATATTTGATGCAGAAGGTGTTAAGCTTATATTTTATGTATGTGCCCTTCTGACAACTGATCACTCTGTTGAAACGAAGTGGACAGCTCAGCTGAAAATGTCATGAAAAAGTTAAAAAAAAAAAAGGCTTTGTCGTTCTTTTCCTTTCTTTTCCTTTTCTTTTCTATCTTAAATTGCATTGATTTCTAACAAAGTTCTTCCTTGTGATTTCAGAGCTCTTCGTAGGAATAAAATAGAAACTATTGAAGAGGGAACATTTTCCACCATGATAAGATTAATAGACCTGTAAGTATAATTTTGCTCTGCTATCCAGTGATGTAATTTTAAATATTTACACTTGGTGTTTTTAATTGCTGAGCTTGAGAGGCTGGATTTCTGATTTTTTTTTTCAGTTATATGTGTTGATAACATCTATCAGTTGCCTTTTCAAAGAGTGGAGTGGAGGAAAATTAGTGAAAAGCACAATCAACAAATGAGCCCTTACACTGAAAATGATTAATACGCTGACCTCAGATCCAAAATGAACCAATATTTTATCATTTAATTTCAGTGACCTGTCTGTAAATAGAATCCAGGAGTTACCACCATACTTATTTCGAAATCTGCAGAACCTGAAGCAGTTGTAAGTAGTTTCTTTAGTTACTTAATTGTATTTAAATTTATTTGTTTAAGTTATATTTCTTAGACAAATGTTCTATTGTCATGATGGGCAGTTGTACATTTATGTATTATCTATTTTCTGGAGAAAATTTGGCTTATTAAACGACTGCTTATAATCACCTATACTTACTGTCATTATCCACTTGTCTAAGTCTGGGGTGTGGTGGTCCAGAGCCTATCTCATCCCCCTGTGGCAAGGTACACCCTGGCCATGATGCTAGTTCATCTCAGTACTAATTTAGTCCACATGACAATTCCAGTTTTAATTGTTTAAACTATTATAGCTTCAAATTCTTAAAATTTTCCAGTTTTTATTCATATTTATCTAGACTTCTCTCTGCCTAAATTTTTATTTTTCACCCCAGAGTCTAAGGTTTTTTAGAATTTTCTTTTTTTATGTTTCATCAGAATAATATGAGATTTACAGTTTGGATGAAATCTTTGGATGAACACATAATTTTGATTTTACCTTTATTATGATGAACTGAAATATCTTCTTTTATATATGCACACTGATCCTACTTACCAACTTGGTTTAACTAATGCAGTTTGGGCTTCACTTATTTTTGCACCTGCACTATTTCCGTTGTTTAATGACCAATTCCATATATAGATGATATAATAGTAATTGTAATAGTATAGTAATTTGGTAATACAACAAAATCAATTGTTGTTCTGTTATGACAATACTTCCCATATACTTTTTGTAGGCCTGGATCTTCTCAATTACTTGAACTATGCTGAATATTCAAATTAATGTTGTCTTCTTTTTGATTATGCATTTGCTCACTGCTTCTATTTGTTTCAGCAGAAAGTTGAGAAGTAAATTAAAAGATATTAATAAAATCCATAGATGTGCCAATTTGTCCAGGGGATTACACAGTTTCTGAGATAACAGCTGTTGTCATTAAAGCTGCCAAGAATTTTACTTTTAGGGTTCTCATGACACACACACACACACACACACATTTTCAGAACCGCTTGTCCCATACGGGGTCACGGGGAACCGGAGCCTACCCGGCAACACAGGGCGTAAGGCCGGAGGGGGAAGGGGACACACCCAGGACGGGACGCCAGTCCGTCGCAAGGCACCCTAAGCGGGACTCGAACCCCAGACCCACCGGACAGCAGGACCGTGGTCCAACCCACTGCGCCACCGCACCCCCATTCGGTTCTCATGACAAATAAAAGAAAATGTAGTGAGAATTGAGGCTATTATCTACTATGACTTATAGCGCATTTGTTTTCAAGAAACCTGCTGTATTGATTGTCTAAATGGCCTTTGTAAAATTCAGGGACACATACTGTAATTTGACAATGTGTAGCAGTGCCCAGGTTTGCTTTGTAGCTATTTAATGTTGGTTTCTTTTCTTAGGAACATTTCAAATAACCCTCTGATTCACATCTACGATGATCAGTTTGACAGCTTTGTCAATCTGCAGTCATTGTAAGTAATGGGATTTGTTTCACCAACGTTCAAGGTTTTACTCCAGAGAATGATCAAATCAAAGCATAAAATTTACATTTTCATTGTCTGAACTGTTGTCTTGTTTTCAAAACTATTTATATCTATTGCAGAATAACATAGTGTTATTGATCATAATATTTTGGTATATGATGTAATAATATCAGTTTTGTGAAAATACATTTTTTACAGTTTTACTGTGCAATATATGACTATATTATGATGAATTCTAATATACCACACTTATCTTGACATTATAAGTTGCCTTGGATAGAGCTGAGGAAAGCTCAATAATTACATGATAGTAATTATTCCAGCATATGCAATAACAGCTCTGATATTAATCCATCTCCAAGCAACAGGACATTCATTAAGCCTGTTACTTATAGAGATCAAACAAGCTTTTTGCTCCTTAGTGGAAACAGATCTTGTTGAAGATGAAATATTAACAAAACTGAGCAGACCCAGCAGAGAGGCTGGCACGACAGCAGCACAAGTGGAGCCCAGGTTTCTTTTGACAGGAACAGTCAGATAAAGGAGAGTCCGCAAAGAACCCCGAAATCTATATCTGTCCCCATTGTACCTTGAGCTCACACCCAATTCTACAGTTAAAGTCAACATGTACAAATGCTCTGCTATGATCATACCAGAAGGTGCAGCCCACGTGCAATAATGGTGCCAGTTTTATCAAACTGCTGTGGAAACTTTCCAGTCCACATGGGTGATGTCAAAATGGGCATTGAATTAACCATGTGTTGCATCAGGTTCAATAGCGCCAAGATGACTTATTAGATTATTGGCTATTGGATTCAGCCAGGCAACCACCAATTATTTTTGGCTAACTGATCCGCTGAATGTTCTGTGTGAGAACAGGAGCAGTGGGAAGGGGGGGTTCAGTTCAGGATGCAATAATGACTCATGAAAAATGTGGGAGATTGGGACGAGTGAAACCACAGCCAGGAGAATGTTAGCTTAGCCTGAGAAAACTATGTGCTCAGGGAAATAACTCAAGGGCAAGGCAATAACTATCAACAAAACACATAGGTGACACATTTCCAGTTCACAGTTTGCCCTGGGAAATAAGCTTTCACACCCATCTCAGATGCTACAGGGGATTGTCTCTTTTTGTAGTTCTTTTAGAGTCGATGCACTGAAGTTAGGGCAGCATCTTTTCAAAAAGGATAATACAGGCTGTGCTTAAAATTCCTTCAATCTGGACCGGCATTAAGCTTGAGATTACATACTCTAGGGAAACTCACATGTAGTTGTTCTGACAGGTGGAAATGATCATAAATATATACACACACACACACACATTTTCTGAACCGCTTGTCCCAGACGGGGTCGCGGGGAACCGGAGCCTACCTGGCAACACAGGGTGTAAGGCTGGAGGGGGAGGGGACACACCCAGGACGGGACGCCAGTCCGCCGCAAGGCACCCCAAGCGGGGACTCGAACCCCAGACCCACCAGAGAGCAGGACCTGGTCCCACTCACTGTGCCACCGCACCCCCCATCCATAAATATATAGTACCGATCAAAATTCTGAAACATTTTTTTTCTTAATTGACAATGTTTCATATACAAGTCACTTGTTTCCTTCACTTTCCATCTTCTCCAGATTGTTTGTTGCAAAACTGAGGTATTTTAGCTTGTTATCTTGCTGAGTAATGAAGATGTGGCATGTGATGATAGCTATACTGGTTGAGATTACCATGGACTTCATGAACATCACCAACTTTGTGACCAGTAAAGCCACCCCAGACCATGAACCCCTCCATGCTACACAGTGGAATCCATAAAGGCTAAATTCATGCATTGGCCCTCTTTTATTTGAGTCTTACAAATATTGGGTGGTTGGACTCACATATTTCTAACATTGACTCATTGGTTCATAAGACCAAACTTTCAGTCGTCAAAAGTCTGGTTCCAAGTTTTTTACCAAGGCAAGTTTGATTTCAAACACAAGTACTCAGATTTTTGATCAGTACTATAATCCTTGTAGTCTACATTTGCCTCTTGTGCTGATTGACCCATCAAGGTCCATCAGAGGACATTTAGCTGAGTGTGAAGTACAAGAGAGTCCCAGCAGCCCTGTCATTTGGGTTGTGCTCAAAGTGCAATGACTTTCCTTCTCATGGTCTGGATTCTGACATTTGCTGTCTGGTTCAAAGGACTCAAAGTGTTCAGCTGATGGAAACATTATTCATGGTTAAGTATTGGTGACAGTTGCAGTCAGCTAGAAATTGATCTCAAGGGTGATTTATAACAACTTGAGCTTTTTCTACTCAACTTCGGTTCACATTTCAACTGTTAAATTTACTTGTAAAACTTATTTAGATGCCCTCACAACATTTTCATTTTTACAGCACACAGTTCACAAAATAACTATCAAATATAATAATTCACATTGCTTTCACACTTTCCTTTTTAGCTTGTAGTTGATTTCTGCAAAACAAGTGCATCAAGCAACAGTAAACTAACAGTAAAAGAAGCTGCTTTTTTCTTTCAGGAGTATAGAAGGAGTAGAAATCCCAAATATCAGCATTCGGATGTTTCGCTCTCTAAACAACCTTTCACACATGTGAGTACCTGTTCTCTTGAACGCAAACACCCAACATAAAAGTTATGATATTAAACTGCCAAAGTAACTATAAACCATGTTTGGTTGTTTTCTCGTGATTATGCATGACTTTTTTGCTAGGGTAAGGGCTTTCAAGTCAAGTTTAACTCACTGAGACCATATGGGTGGTTTAAGTGCCAACTGAGTGGATAGAAGTGGTTTAACACTGCCCTTTCCCATGAATGTCTTGGGACTACGGTCACACGGAAAACACACAAACTCATGACATACATACAATTAAGGCACTGTAAGGCACCAACATTGCCTGCTGCCCCTCCGTGCCGTTTACCCTTCCCTAACCTTAACCCAATCCCAAAACCCTAACCCTATCCCAAACCCTAAGACTAACCCATAACCCTAACCTTAATGCCTAACTTTAATCCTTAACCCCAACACTGTGTAGCTGAAAATGGTGTCATAATTTATCTTAATTGTCTCTCTAAAGGACACAAGAGTTGGACCCTTGTAGAAATGAAACTGCCAGACACCTCATGTTAACATGCTATGTTGCTATGCTACTGACTATTTTATAGATATTTTAAGAAGTTTGAGTACTGCGGGTACTCTCCGAATGTACGGAGTTGCAAGCCCAACACGGACGGGATCTCTTCCTTTGAGAACCTTCTTGCAAACATCATCCTTCGCGTCTTCGTGTGGGTTGTGGCCTTCATCATCTGCTTCGGCAACGTGTTTGTCATCTGCCTCCGCTCCTGCGTGGCGACTGAGAATCGGCATCATACCATGGCCATAAAATCACTGTGCTGTGAGTAAAACATAGACTTCACACAGCGATGGCCTTTCTCACTCGGCTTTGCAATTATAATTTATTTTCTTTCTGGAACATGTCTAACCTTCCTCTGATTTGCATTACAATATAAAAAAACATTGCCTGTACTGATATTTCCTTGCTTATACTAAATTCTATTATTTTTTTATCTTGTGGGTTTCACACTGGGGGGTGCGGTGGCGCAGTGGGTTGGACCACGGTCCTGCTCTCCAGTGGGTCTGGGGTTCAAGTCCTGCTTGGGTGCCTTGCGACGGACTGGTGTCCCATCCTGGGTGTGTCCCCTCCCCCTCCGGCCTTACACCCTCTGTTACCGGGTAGGCTCCGCGACCCCGTATGGGACAAGCGGTTCTGCGTGTGTGCGCGTGTGGTTTCACACTCCATATATTTGAACTTCATGATAAGAGGGTTTGCTTTCAAGGAATGCTAAGTGATGCTGAACTCTTGAAACTCACACTTAAGGCATTTCTCAAATCTCAATTTGCCCACCAGGTGCAGACTGTCTGATGGGCATCTACCTGTTCTTCATTGGAGCCTTCGACATTAAGTACTGCGGCGAGTACAACAGGCATGCCCAGCTGTGGATGGAGAGCCTGCAATGCCAGCTCATTGGCTCCCTGGCCATGTTGTCCACAGAGGTGTCTGTCATGCTCTTGACATACATGACTGTGGAGAAGTACCTGTGCATCGTCTTTCCTTTTCACAACTACCGTGCAGGGAGGAAACAGACCCTTGTCACCCTCATCTCCATATGGGTCCTGGGCTTCGTCATCGCCATCA
This sequence comes from Scleropages formosus, assembly GCF_900964775.1. NCBI lineage: Eukaryota > Metazoa > Chordata > Actinopteri > Osteoglossiformes > Osteoglossidae > Scleropages > Scleropages formosus. The sequence continues at coordinate 16,278,865 of NC_041819.1, read as the reverse complement.
TCCCCTTCTGCGACAAGCAAACATTTGGCAACTACTACGGCAGAAATGGAGTCTGCTTTCCGCTTCATTCTGATGTGACAGAGAAGCCAGGTGCTAGGAGTTACTCAACTGGAATATTCTTGGGTAAGGTATGCGCAGAAAGGCCTCTCCAGTTGAGGACAGACATGGCCATATGACAGTGCATTAAGTTACTACTTTGTCTCCCCTCTTGTTGGGCCACGGGATGCTCATAATCTGTGGTGTGAAATTGAATTCGATCACAGCAGTATGAAAAGGTTATTGCTCCATCAAGATAAGAATTCATATGAAGAAAAGGTCATGGAGATGCCTGCTGACAGTCAAACATATTCTGAGATATTTAAAACATCAGGATTTACTTTAAATGTTTATGTTAATAGGGGGTGCGGTGGCGCAGTGGATTGGACCACAGTCCTGCTCTCCAGTAAGTCTGGGGTTCGAGTCCTGCTTGGGGTGCCTTGCGATGGACTGGCGTCCCGTCCTGGGTGTGTCCCCTCCCCCTCTGGCCTTACGCCCTGTGTTACCGGGTAGGCTCCGGTTCCCTGCGACCCCGTATGGGACAAGCGGTTCTGAAAATGTGTGTGTGTTTATGTTAATATATTAATTGTATTAAGATCAGGACCACTACGACCCTGCACTGGACAAGATGTTATTGAAGATGGATGGATGGATCATAATTGTTTTACTGCCTGTCACTATTTGATTTTTTCAATATTTTTGAATGATAGAATAAGGTTTCCTGCATGAAAATACTGCAGTTTTACTTAAAATTCTTTTTTTTTTCACTTTTTTCGTGAATTTATTCTGTCTTACAGGACTAAATCTTTTTGCCTTCATCATGATCGTCTTTTCATACACAAGCATGTTCTACTCTGTACGGAAAACCGCCAAAACAGCTCGACAGAGTGTCTTCGATCATGAGGTTTCCATTGCCAAGAGATTCTTCTTCATCGTTTTCACTGATGCCATGTGCTGGATACCCATATTCCTAATCAAAATACTGTCCCTGTTACAAGTGGAAATCACAGGTAATCACCAGAGACAAAGCAGATCCCTGATACAAAAAAGCTCATCCATGAATTCACAATTAGCATGAGAGCTCTCTGAATAAACACATCAGATGTGTGTAGTATTATAATGATGCAATATAGTATTTTAATGTTGTTCAGAATGTAGTTCCAGATAATATTTTGGTTTGGTTTATTAATTTACTGAATAACCATAATGGGAAAACCGTAATGCTTGAAAGACATTTGCAAAAACATGACCGCAAATTTTAGTTGTTTTTTCCATTTTCATCAGCTGCTTGTTATCTGCAGGAATACAGTGGTCTGGAGCCTATCCTGGAAACATAGGGTGTGAGGGAGGGTACACCCTGAATGGAGTGCCACTCCATAGCAGGACACTCACACACAAACTCATTCACATAACGGGCAGTTTAGAAACAACAATAGACCTGTATTTATTTAAACTATTTAAATGTGCTTATATTTATTTTTCAAAGTTCAAACAAAACAATTTTTCATGTACACAGATGTACGTTCTGATACAAGGTGTTGAAATGCAAAATCCATGATTTTGATAAAGAATTGTTTTAGTTTCAAAAAATATATTCTTATCTTCTGCTTTTCTCACATTGTCTTTTTTATGACCTCCTTCTAGGCACTATGATTTTGTGGGTGGTCATCTTCATCCTGCCTATAAACAGTGCCCTAAACCCTATACTCTACACCATCACCACCAGCTCCTTTCAAAGCCACATCAAACTCTGTCTCCAGATGAAGTGTCAGCAGGTCGGACTGAAGGAGACACCCCGCAGCATCTCCACTATCTACACGCATGCCAATCCTCCTTGAGGAGGCGCACGGACGAGCCCTGGGCCTCATCCCCGTCCGCACCCCTGCAGCCAGACTGCTGCGGTCGCCCTTCGGGGAGAGCAGATCAAATACACATGAAATGAGAAAACAGCAGGAGGATCGGAGGAAGAACGGAAAGATGATTCTCCACTCTGCCGCTCCATTTCTCCCCCCACACCCACTACCTAGCCGGAAGACTAGGCATATGTTTGCCAATAGAGAGACCAGGTGTAAAATCTGGACTGGACGTGGTTTCACCCCTAAAGTTGGAACTGAGGGGGGCAATGATTAAATGGACCCCACTCAGCCGATCATACACACCACTGAGCTGTGTTTTCTCACTTCTGCTGAACTTGCAAAAACAACCACAGCTACCTTTTTCTTTTTTTTTGAAGTTTTTAAATAACTCTGTCTTGTACTGCAGAGTTGATACAGTTACAGAGGATCCATTCCAAATGTCATTTGTCATTGTCCTTAAGTCAAGTGTGATGTCCATACTGAAGATAATAGATTTGCTGCAATATATTAAGTTGCCACCCCTTCTTGTGCTGCGATTGCTTAACTCGAGATCAAGTTCCGCTTTTTTAAGGAGCTTTTCCACAAACCATATGTGGTCGCTGCAAAAAACTTAGCTCAGAAAGTGGTTCCGCTTCTTGTCCTTGTTCACTAACTGGCTTTAAACTACAATATTATATTTAGCATTTTGTAGAAGAACAAAGCAGTATTTTTGTTAACTTGATTTTAACAAGTGCAAAATGTGTGAAATGTTTTTTTTTTTTTATCAGTGGTTCTGAAAATATGTAATTATGTGTTATTTTTAAATAAGTAACATCTTTTTCTTTATAAAAAAATTAATAAATGAATAAGAAAAAGGGGGCAAATCTTACTAAGAAATCTAGAATGAAGCAGCCCAAAACTCATGCCCCTAAGCAAAGCTTGCTCTTATATTAGAGCAGGTGAACAGGTGAGCTTCTGTCTGGGATGCAGGTAAATAATAAAACAAATTGTTTGTGTGCCAGGACTGAAGTGGTGCGCTTTTCCACTAATGGAAAAACGTATTATGTGGTGACAGGGCACCTTAGATGTTGTCTTTTGCAAACGTCAAGCCGAAGAGCACCAGCAGCGTACATGAGGTACAACATCGGCAAGGTCTGAGCGCTCCGAGCCAGCAGAGTGAGAAGCCCAGGAGACCGAAGTCATAAATCCACGGGGGTGAGGTGGTTCCTGAAAGTCATTTACACACGGAGTCAAATTGTAACATCCCATCCCTCAGCTAACAGTTGATATAGGCTTTTTATTTAAAAATCTATACACCATTTGGAATTTGAGAAATCAGACCATTGCGTGCTCATTGGTGGGGCTGAGGGATTCAGAGACCAGAGGACAACTGAATGTAAAATAAGGACTTTACATCAACAAACTTTCAATCTAAAATAGTGTTTATTTTTGCTATAACGATTTCTTTCCATTCATTCACTTATTTATCTCATAGAAAAGCTTGACGCAAAAGCTGATGGAAAGTAGGCCGTGATCCCTCAGCACAAGGACTGCCATTTTACCTGCAGCACTGAGTGGTATGACAAGTGCTGCCCTCTACTGGCATGTTACAACACTGCTTCTAGGAGCTGGGGGGTCAATTTGAAACCCTGAGGTCATGTGTGCTTAATTTTCTTCCACTGTAGCTCACTGCCATTGCTTCACTGGAATGATGAATTTTTATGTGCTATAATTAATATGTCATGTGTGTGCATTATAAAAGCATTTTCATTTTTCTCAATTTATTGCCCTAAATATGTGATTTTAAGGGGGGTGTGGTGGCGCAGTGGGTTGGACCACAGTCCTGCTCTCGGGTGGGTCTGGGGTTCGAGTCCCGCTTGGGGTGCCTTGCGACGGACTGGTGTCCCGTTCTGGGTGTGTCCCCTCCCCCTCCGGCCTTACGCCCTGTGTTGCCGGGTAGGCTCCGGTTCCCCGTGACCCTGTATGGGACGAGCGGTTCTGAAAATGTGTGTGTGTGTGTGTATATTCCTTTGTTAAATGTTATGCAATTTATTAGCTCATATACAGCTTAAATTTTACTTGAGCAAATCCCTTTAGGGGTGCTTAGTATGTGACAGACACACTTTGTTGATGACTCTTTTGCACCTGCCAAAACAACTGTAAATGAACAGTAAATGAGCCCCTCTGGTAACTGACTGCCACTTGCCAGACTAAAAATAATTTGTTGGCTGTGCACATGGAGAATTCACCTTACTGTCAATTTGGAAAAAAAGTATGCTTGGCAAATAAATGGAAAAATCATAAATATTAAAGGATACTGGCTAAGAACCTTAACATGCAAGTTTGAAGTCTAGCGTCCATATGGGACAGTTAGATGTCTATACTGAATTGTGTTAAAACTTCACACATAATATGGGGGCTGCAGGTTTGGTCAGGTCCTGCTCTCTGGCGGGACTGGGGTTCGAGTCCCGCTTGGGATGATGAACTGGCATTCTGTCCTGGGTGTGTCCCCTCCCCCTCCAGCCCTATGCCCTGCACTGCTGGATTAGGCTCTGGCTTGCTGCAACTCTGCTTGGGACAAGCAGCTTCAGCCAAGGTGTGTGTGTGTGTGTGTGTGTGTGTGTGTGTGTGTGTGTGTGTGTGTGTGTGTGTGTGTTTACATAAAATAGGGGGTTGAAACATACCCCCCCAACACATACACTGTCTGAAACTGATGTCCTGAGTGGGGTTGCAGCGAACCGGAGCCTGGCACAAGGCTGGGGGGAGGGGACACACCCAGGATGGGCTGCCAATCCATCGCAAGGCTGCCCAAGTAGGACACAAACCCCAGGCCTGTCAGAGAGCAGGACCTGGCCATGCCCAGTGCAGGTTGAAACATACAAGATCTCTGAAAGAACCTTTTGCTTTCTTTTTACACTACGCAGAGCAAGATGGGAAAACTACATTTCATTAACAGTAAGACATCATAAAAACATGTAGTAACACATAAACATTTAATTATTCAGTTAATTTATAATGAACCCTTTATTAATATTCTGCATACATCTGAAGAAATAAAATAAGATTTATAACTGAACAGCTGAAATAGTATCGTAAATTAGATATATAAATACAATTGAGGCAAAAATGCACTGTGCACCACTTAGTCAAATGATATAACTATACATAAAATGTTGAAAAAGCAGTTTAAATTTCACAACTCTTAGCCAATCTGTTAGAGATTGAAGGGGAATGTACACCTAATACTGTCAATCACTGTGCTTTTTAAAACTGATTTTCACTTGAACAATGATTTCAAGTGCAAAGTAAAAAATAATAAACTCTAAAAGCACAGTTGTCATCAATGAAGCAATAACAAAGGTAAAAGAATATACATTTTGAAACAAAATGTAGAAAATGAAGTAAAGCAAAGAATGACAATCTGATCTCTATTTGGTGTGAAAATACATACATCCATACATACATACATATATACACATATATACAGTGTATATATGTATATATATGGTAACTGGGGGAAAGTACACAAAATTAATGTGAAGAATTTGGCCATTGTATACTTTCACATTATGTGGACCAACATCTTAAGAGTATAATTATAGTACAGAATGCCCTTTGACCTGAAATATATCACCACACTGAAGCAAGACCTGACATAAATAACACTGATCAGTGAAATGCAGTAAAATTTGCACACACACACACACACACACACACACACACACATAAATACATACAAAAAAAAAAAACAGTTTTGTCAATATACTGACCACATAATCATGCCAAAATGTATTATTTTCATCATTTTGCACAACATGGCGACCCACTCCATCATTTTACTCAGGTCATTTCCGATACTCAGCAGAAATCCCATGATGCAATTTCCCATAAAACTGATAAGGTGTGCGACAAAACCTTGAGGTGACTTCAGTTCACGCTGGGTAAACAAGTCGTTGCAGGAAACTGTCAAATCAGTCACAGTAGCACCTCAATGCAGTTTCAGTTACACTGGTAGAATTAACTATATAGCGAAGTAGAAAATAGAATGGACGTTGAGTGTGGGACGCAATCTTATAATTTATCACAGTGCAGTAAAAGAAACAGGGACAATACCACACAGTTCAGGCAATGTGGGAACAAAACAACCACAAGGTCAGTTCTTTGTTTGCAAAGTACAATATTTCAAACACCTTATCGGCTTCTATTCATAAAAATTGTATTAACTTAACTATCACATAGGCCACAAACCTTAAATTCAAGGTGCTGTTATCAAGTATCAAATAAAACCTATTTAAAAAGCTAAAATAAAATGACACTGGCAAGAGCAGTGTAGCAGAACATGAGTGAGCTGCATATAGTCCACAAAGTCCTCAATAAGTAATTTAGACAGCGCCTGAGTTGTGCTTTTATTTAAATCTATGTACATTTGAAACCCCTCCTTTATTATAGTTAAAATGTATTATTCAGAATTCTATTAGTTAAACACATAGCAGCGTGAACATGATGGTGGTATATTCTATGAAAAGGCGTCAGCGCATCGGCACTTTCTGCTGCTGTTTATTGAGCGCTTGCGAAAGCAAGATATGGATTTTCCTTAAATGACGGCCATATTTCTCGCCACTGTGACAAGTGGTCTGTAAACACATCTTTCAAAAAGAAAGACGTGTCACCATGGCCACAGAGAAGGTCCATGGGATCATTTTACACCTTGCCAAATACAGATGAGTCTCCGATGCTTGTATTTTGGGTCAGTTATGGTTTTCATAAACTTCAGTTCATTCTGTCAATTTTAAACATCTTTGAACTTCAGACAAGGTTAGTTTGCGTTTTCTCAAAAGACCACTTGTCCAGTTCACTTCTCTTTTCACACGAGTGTAGAGTTCTCTTTACATCAGTGCCTCTTCCACAGAGGGAACCAGGACCTGGAAGAAGATTCCAATTCTGGTGTATCTTGTAGAATTCCCTCCTGGGTGGAAAACGTGTGGTAGCTTATTCAACAGGCTCGCGTCGCATGAAAAACATACACGTCAGAGCTTCGTTTCCGGTCCACGAACTGTGAAAACCGGGAATGAATCTCGAATCCTGGCCACCTCCACAGAACAGAGGTGGCCAAAGAATTTGTTGTACCACTCTGGAGACCGGCCCCTGGAATGAGAAACAGCCAGATGCTTTTAGTTACAGCCAAAACTTTTACATTAAAAACACATACAATTACAGGGTTATTATCTTACTAAGAGTTACGATCTAGTCTAAATAATTTTGCAAATGAAATAAAAATCACAGTTAAAGTTATAAGGCTCTGCACAAAAACAAGTTATTTTTTGAGCCTATATTTACATTCATTCATTTAGCTGACACTTTTCTCCAAAGAAACTTACAATGCTAAGGTATTTACAATTATTTACCCATTTATATAGCTGAGTAATTTTACTGGAACAATTTTAGGGTAAGTACCTTGCTCAAGGGTACTACAGTGAGATGTGAGAATCAAAGCTGTGACCTCTGGGTCCATAAGCAGTAGATCTAACCACTATGCCACTGCCTGTCCCCTATCTACTTCTATTAATTTATCTTACTACTGCGTTTCTCCAAAGTGACTGGCAACATTAAGCTACTTAAAACTATTCTCCTATTTATACAGCTGGCAACTTTTTCGGAATCAATTCTGAATCAATTCAGAGTAAGTGCATTTGCTCGGGGTACTATTGTAGGAGATGAGATTTAAACCTGGCTCCTTCGAGCGGAAGGCAGCATCCCTAAGCACTGTGCCACCTGCTGCTAACCTATTTAATTATTTAGTAGGGCAGCAAAATAGGAGAGCAGCAGAAAACATGCACTGGAAACTGGCTAAAATCCAGCGAACATCCATACTGTAATTTTTCCTGTACAAATTTAGTCATAAAAAATAAAAAAGTAATTAAAAAATTTTCATCTTCTTTTAAATGGGTATTAGACAGCTGAATGAGGCAGTTGGAATCAGCGATGACATGAATCGTTGGCCAGTAATGCTCTCCCAGCAGATATACTGATTAATACAGACCTGCTGCGGCCAAATGAACAGTGAAGTACTGAGGGCCAGCTGACAAGGTCTGCCTGTTTTCCCCAGGAACTGCCACTGGGGGTGCTGTGTCACTGAGTGGCTCACCTGAGGTCAGCCCTGCAGAAGTGGGTGAGCCGCGAGCGCCCGACACCCTGAGGCTCAATCAGCCAGCGAGAGGTGAGGAGCACAGCTCGCAGGCCAACCTCTAGGGGCCCCTTGTTGTGTTCCACTGAGGAGGACACTAGCAGACAGAGCCCCTTGGACGGGTCGGTGTACCACCTCCTGCAGGAAGGCAGGGACACGGACAAGGACATGGTCACACAACAGGTGTTCATACAAACCGAGTAAGTCCCAAACAATAATAATATATAATAGCAACAATATAGCAATAATTTTATTAATAAAAGATATATTAACTGTTAATATTGCTGCAAAAGACTGACATCCCATTCAAGGTGTACCTCCCTAGCCCTGTGCTCAATGATTCCAGGATAGGCTCTGGACCACCGTGGCCCTGATAAAGACAAGTGGCTAAAGAAAGTGAGCGAGCGAGTGATTAATAATATAACAGTAATATACTCAAATAATTCAATGTGTATGCATTTGTAGGAGACAGAAAGACGGTAGACACAGAGCAACAAATTGGCAATCACACATTCCTTTCCATGATGGACTGCACATTAGCCTTACTACTGGTGAAGTCTTCCAAACTCTTGTGTATTTGGTTTGCTTTGCTAAATGTATTCATTTAACAGGCGCATAACAATTACTAACTAGTATTATCCAGTGTGACCTACAATGCTACATACAATTCAGTAAAGACCCTGCAGTTATTCGCCCATTTACATCACGGCAAAGCGACACACACACACTACAGGCAATTCAGAGTGAACAATCCACCTAAAACACATAGGATTGCCTGCACAGATCTAGAACGTTCTTCCCCTATAATAGTGCATCAGAGCATGCAGACAGAGTAATGCTATACCAGCAGCATTGTTGTGCTGCTGTGTAAAACACCATCTGAACACATTTTATTGGGTCTTGAGCCTAATGCAAATTACTTGCGATAACACTGTCTCCCAAATTAATTAAATGCAAATGTTACAACCCAGTTTATCTCTCTGCATTAAAAACTTAAGCGCAGTTATATATCAGCGGGAGAACGAGGAGAGAGACTTACAAATAGAAGGTTTCCATTTGAAAGCCCTTCTGTTATATACTTCATGTGTAGCTGTATAAATTGTTCATATCGCTCATCTGGATAGAGACATTAGATGCAGTACCTCAACACAACAAACTCTCTGCGGGGGTGAGGAGCCATGCTGTCCGTGACGTACTGATACACCTCCGTGTTGTCCTCGAGAGCTTCCACCACGCGGCTGTGCAGCAGGTCATCGTCCCATAGGTGGCGCTCTCGCAGAATTCTGTGCAACACAGTGCTGGGCTGGGCCTCAATCTCTGTGGAGACTTTCCACAGGCGTATGGGATGTCCATCTCCAACCTGTATGACACGGGGCATGGAACAATCTCGTTTCTGTTTTGTAAATGCATCATAAAAACAATACATTGTGAGGAATGCTCAAATTTACAGTTAGTTTCAATGAAAGTTTTCAAAATAAAACAAAAAAACAAAACTGCATGTCAGACACCCTGCTATAACTATAAACCAGGACATATATGTTTATGTTGATATATATATATGTGTGTGTGTGTGTGTGTGAGTTTGTATTTATATACAGAGTGTGCATCTTGTGTATATATATGTATATACAGTACATAGTTTAGGACACACCCACACACAGACATGCATGTATGTAACACATAAATCAACATGTGCTAACAACATAGATGAGTTTGATCATCTGAACTCTAAAACTGATATAAAAATGTTACATAATCTATCACTGAAATGTTAGAATTAAATTTAAATGGTCTAGAGCTACCAGTGTGCATTTTAAAGATGTAAAGCAGTTATTAACTTCTGCTGACACATAATTAAATTCTGAAAATTTATTAGGCTAAAATTTGACATTAAATAACTAGCCACAGTGGTACCTTCTTGTACGCCAGCTCTGTGTTCTCGGGTGCTGACACGCCTCGCCACCCTTTGCTCTTCTCTGTCGTTTCTCGTAAGAGGCACTGGATGCTGTCCTCCAGGTAGGCACGGTAGTCCGCCGGCTCGCCCTTCAGGTTCATGCCGATTCCGTGGAGGGGAAGCGGCTGGGCATCTGCAGCCAGGTACGAGTTCTGCGAATGCAGCATCATATCCTGCGGAATCTGTCCACATAAAACAGGAGAGCAGATCCCTCGGGTTTGTGGGCAGTTAACAGAAAATGAACACATTAAGAAATTCAATATTCAGGAACAAAGCAAACTACATTTTGAAGAAGTTTTATTCACTGGAGCAGGTAATGTAGTTGTTAAAGACACACACTTGTAACATGAAGGTTGCTGGAATTCCACTCTCACCACTTCTATACTACCCTTAAGTACTGCAGTATAAAATTAATGAATTAATTAAAATGTAGTGCATATTTATTCATGCCACATTACATACAAACATATACATTATTATATATACATATATAATATATACTTGCACATTATTACTCCAGTAAAAAATACCAAACTATACAAAAGACTCTCTATAATTTACATTGTAATGATGTAAAAGGCATGATTCATACATGTTTATATTTGTAATTCAAAACAGATACTTGCATAGCAAAGAGCCAAGATGTACCCATGCTCATGTATGAGTTCACTATCTTCAAGCTGTATATTTCACCTGGAAAAGCTTCTTGCACTCGATGATCATGTGACTGAGACCTTCCGTTGCTGCCATGTTGTCATTCAGGTCCTTCTGATCTGGCTTACCCATGCCACCCCTCTTGTGCATTAATCTGCCGCAAAACAGATTTGCAAATTACATTTACTCATGTGATGTTCATGGTTCTGGGCTGCGGAAGTGTACGTCTTCAGTATAATGCACTTATCCATTTGTTAGAGCAAGAAAGAGAGGTTTGTTTCTAATAGTTGCTACACTGAGTGCTCAGTATTAATGTAGTCCAAAATCGAAAGCCTACTGGTTCTCCATTTTGACTCTAAGATGGTGGAATGAGCTCCCTCTCTCCGTCAGTGCTGAATCTTTCCCAGCATTAAAACTGAAATCCATGTCTTTCAGAGCAATTTCCTTCCTGATCTCCAGACAACTACACAAATTTGTTCAACACCATCTGCTATGACAGTCTATTGGCATTTTTGGTATGAATTCCATAAGCAACAAAACAAACAAAAAAAGTGACTAGGCAATCATGTATCTGCACCCAAACCTTTCTTTCAGCTGTGCAGTGATGAATACCGGTGAACAAAATAACATACATTAACAGAAGAAAAAGTTTGAAAATGGGCTCTCACAGACAAGTGTCTCTTTGGCATAAACAGAAAATTGATCATTATTGCACATCTTCTGGCCAAATCACTGAATTATCAAAGGATTTTTAATGCACATGCTGTTTGTGGTTTGGCACTGATTTTCTTCAGTGAAGAAGATCTGTAGATATCAGGGGGAAGAGTACCTGGGCGAAGTGCCCTCCTTTTTGGAGACATTGAGGTGGAAGATGGAAGGTGCCAGACACACAGCCAGGTTGCCAGCAGTCATCTGGTTACCCTGGGCAGAGGCGATATCGCTAAGGAAGTAGAGGAGCGTCTGGAGAACCTCCCGGTTCTCGTCAGGCAGGAGCACAACAGCAGCCTGCACTGCCTGCAGACACTGGTCCTTGGGGACAACTTAGATGGAGACGAAAGGGGAAGGAGGACAACAGGTTACAAGGAAGTTAGACTGGAGGACAATTCTTTAATTCAAAATAAAAAAGTGACAGTTGCGTGCTGGAAGAGTCACTTTTGTTTTCAAAGTAACAAAAATTTTTTATTGCATTAAGATTAGAGAAGTAGAAATGGAAAAGGCTAAATCATGCCACTTAAAACCGCTAAAGCAGTGAAACTTACACTGGTAGATCTGCAGGAAGGTTTCTGTCAACTTGCTGGTAAACACAGGTTCTGGAAGATCTCGGAAGTACTGTTTCAGCATGTCAGCCACGTCATAAGCAGAGTGGCCTTCATAGCTCACATGGTCTGGTGACGTCTCGTTCAACTGTCTCAGGGTCTGGATTCGCGACTTGACGCCGCACTTGCGGAAAATGCCAACCTAGCCGGAAGGTTTGTCACGAGCATGATATTTCGTGAGCTACATTATTAAGGGCAAAGATGCAACTTTGTCAAATGCATGAAAGTGCAGAAGAACAGAAGTCTATCAGGTGCTACTGGGTTTCATGGATATAAATACATCCTGATGTTCTACCTGGTCCACACAGCGACTGCGGATGTAGCGCATGGCTTGCTGGATGCTTTGGGGTAGGGGCTGGCCGCTCCTCTGAACATTGATGACCAGGGGGACACCAAAGACGTTCTTACTTCTATAGTCTGGGACCTTGCCCCTCTTCATGAACTTTTGCATTGCCCTGTAAGGTTGAGTCAGTTTGAGGAGATGAAGTCCAGAAACAGTTGGTTTGAACCTGATAACCACATGTGTTTTGAATATGTGGTTGAATCATGTGGTTTTGTACCACATAACCCAAACTGTTGTCATCCAGCTCCTACACTAAAAAAAAAAAAAAACCTGGACTTCGCACCAGCAAATACCATTAATTAATATGTATTTTTTTTAAGTCACCAAGTACACCTGTTTTATAATCTTGCTGCTATTTCCACCTGTATGCCAAAATTATTTAGATATACTCTCACAAATCCTTATAAGTAATTGTACTGTTCATTGAGTATTGTACCTTTTTTTGAAACTGTTACTTTATGGTAACCAATTACATTACAATTATTCATTTAGCAGACACTTTTCTCCAAAGTGACATACAATGACTATTAATAAGTGACATTATTATTATTAGATCATTAATAGTGATAATTTGCTAGTATTTCTTAACTCACACCTTTGTCCAAGGTGACTTACTCTATCACTTTGACTTTTTTTTTTTTAATACAAATGAATCATTCTTGGCTAATTCCTATGTACAAATGTTCTCCGCAATTAAAGTCTTGTTCATCTGCTTCAATAGAAAGCTGTGCAAATGTCAAAATTTGCTTATTAAGCCTTAAACCAAGGCCAAACGACTAGGTTGTGCCTGAAGAGCTACATAAATGAACTAACTAGCAAGTTAGCAAATTATAATCATATATTAATTTGCAAACAAGCAAAGGATTAATATGAGTTAAACATGCAGCCTGCATAAATTACCTGCAAAAATCTGAGGTAGCATTTTGAAACCATTTTTGCAGTCCAGTTAAAATTGAAATCAAAATATTTGGGGCATGAAATATTCTATATCCCTTGTGTTGCATCTATTTGGTGAATGTCTGCAGAAAAGAGCACTTGCTGTGTTTTTTGTCTTTCTCACTCTATTATGGCACAGCACTCACCAGCTCCAGCCATGCTTATTGGGTGAACAGTATTTCTCCATTATTGCTGTCAATCTCAGCAGAGAGAACTTCTGAAGCAGGTTGAGCTGTGCAGCTGACTGGAGGTTTATCTCCAGGGAGGCTGAGTTCAGGCTGGGTCTGTGGGAGTTCTGAAAACTGTGCCATCTCAGTTTCCTGGAATACAAATAATCCATATTCAACAGTGATGTGGTTTTCTTGCAGAGAATTAAACACTCGGATATAGCACCTCTGTAACATGCTACATGTACTATGTTTTATACACACACACACACACACACACACACACACACACACACATATATATAATATTTTGATATATATATATACACACACACACACACACACACACACACACACACACACACAAGTATTTTCAAATTTACATTTTCATTTTATTTAGCAGAAATTTTTCTCCAAAGTGACTTCCAATGAACTCTATGCAGTGTTAGCCCACACACCTTAATGACCAAGGCGACTTACACTGCTAGATACACTACTTACACTGGGTCACTCATCCATACATCAGTGGAACACAATCCCTCTGTCAATCACACACTATGGGTGAACCTGAATAGCATGTCTAAACACTAAACCACGAACACCGGCTCCTTGTTTTACGAACAGTCTTCCGACAGATTTTTGAAGATACAAATATTTTCTTTCAGCAATTTAAAATGCATTTTTTTATGTATGCATTTTTAAGAATTTCTATTTCAAAGTGATGTGTGTTTACCCTCCAAGCCAATGCATGGCAGTAAAAAACATCCAAAGAAAATAAAGATTATGGTATTCATGAGCGTCAGCAATCAATAACAAGCTGACGAATGTTGCACTCTTATTGGATGAATCAGTCAGCAATCAACATTGAATATTACTTTATAAAGAGAAGCTACTTTTATTTTTTAAACATTTAAAAAGAAATACATAAAAATATGTTTTATTTAAAAAATTAATTTATCGGCCATTGTTATACAGAAAAATTTAAAATGTTCTGGACATACTATAACCCACACACACATTTTCAGAACCGCTTGTCCCTTACGGGGTCACGGAGCCTACCCGGCAACACAGGGCGTAAGGCCGGAGGGGGAAGGGGACACACCCAGGACGGGACGCCAGTCCGCCGCAAGGCACCCCAAGCGGGACTTGAACCCCAGACCCACCGCAGAGCAGGACTGCGGTCCAACCCACTGCGCCACCGCACCCCCTCCATACTATAACCTACCTACAAAAATGTATTCATTCATAAAGGGGGAAATTTTTACAGGAGCAATTCAAGATAAGTACCTCAATCCAGGGTACTACAGCAGAATCAGGGATTCAACAGCGGATCCTTCAAAAGAAATGCCTGTAACCGCTACATTACCTGTCTGATGGAATATTTTCCAAAGAATTTCAGGGACACTAATCACATTATTACCTTTTACTGACTGTCAATCAGTCATAAAGGTGACTCAAGTTATGATGAAAAAAAATCATGAAGCAACTTCTGGTCCCAATTCTGTTTGTCAGATAAGGAACCAATATATGAACATCTGAGTATCGAACCTGCTTGGCCTGGTCAAAGAGGCTCCAACTCCTGAATCACGACGCTCTCTCATCTCCATCTCTTCCGCCTCATTCAGTGAATTCCCTGTGCTGTCATAGTCACTTGCCGCTGTTCCAATGTCTGACATGGACCGCTCCTCAAAATGCAGGCTTGAAGGATACGTGGTTTCTGCTCGCTCCTCTGAATCACCGTCTATGTCCCTGTCTTCCAGCTCCAGGGAGATCTTCTTGGACCAGTGGTCAATGTTCTGCTGGAGGCCATGAACATGCTGCAGGATGTCATCAAGATGCTCGAAAACTTTATCACCCTCCAGGTTCAGGTTCCAGGTGCTCCCATAGTCCTCTGGCACATTGTCATAGACGCTCCCCATGGAGCCACAGGAGTTCCGTCTCTGGTGAAGCCCTGAAAAGTCCTGAGACTCACTAGCGCTGCCAAGAGAAACATCTGTGTTGTCCAACTGCCACCCATTTGAATCATCATGGGGACCGGGACACAAACTTTCAATGGAGAGAGACTTAGGGAACGTGCCTGGCTTGTGGCCTTTAGGGAGATGAACAAGACAGCTTTCCTGCCTGCTCTCAAGTTTACTCGACTGATCTGTCCAGTTAGGGACCTTCAAGTACCTCTCATAGTCTTCCAAATAAAGTCCTTTACTTTTCGTTTTGACTCTCCCTTCCACCAAGGATCTGCGTGCAGTGCTCCTGCAAATCGTATTATAGGTCTTCCTGCTGTACGGGGAGCTACTACTCTCCCGAGCATTTTGTTTCAAGCCTGGAAGGCTCTCGTTCTGTGTGCAATGCAGGCTCACAGTAGGCTGCAACTGCCCTTGTTTAACATCTACCTTTGGGTTGATGAGGTCCTTCATATTCACTGCTTCCCTTTCTTTGTCTTTTCTCCTGAGAGACTCTATTCTCCTGAAGATCCTCCTGGAACACCTCCTTGTCTTTTCTCGGATGGAGAGGTGGTCCTTGGAAGAGCTGGCGCCCTGGCTGCTGTGAAGTGACCCATCAGGAGAGTCCGAAGACTGGGGTGCAAAGGGTTCCGATATGGTGATCTGGCTGCTCAGAGGGGTTCCTCTGGCACTGCCACAACTCAGACTGCCATTGCTTTGCACTGAGGTCACTTCAAGGTCACTGAGGTCACTAAGGACACTCTCAGTGCTAACTGAAGCCCTCCTGTTGGCTGAAAGGACTCCCAAATTGGGTGCAGCAAGTGGTGGGTTGGTGTCCAGCCTAGACCACCGTTTGCTGTCCCGCTGGAATGCCCAACGGTCACTAATGGCACAGAGGTCATCGTCCTCTGAGTCCTCGCTCTAAAAAAAGAGAGCCCATAATAAGGTCATTTCCAAACCTTTACAGCAGAAGTTTCTCTCAGTTAGCTACAAAAGACTTAAAATGAATTTAAAATGGCAAAGCCACAATTTGAGAAACTACTGTTCACATTAATACACTTTACATATGATTCAATATACCCATTAGGTGCAGAAAAGTCTTTGTTCTCAAGTATCTGATGCCTTACATAACAATGAAATGGGAGAAAACAGCTGGAATCTGAGAGGCATATCTCAGGGGATAAGCTCATCTATGTACCAAAAAGAATGGCGTTAACAAGATGTCACAAAGCATGAGCTACTGGGCATCCAGGGACCAGGTACACCACAAAGTGACCCACCTGCTTCTGCTGAAAGTGAACTTCCAGTCTCATGGAGGCACATTTGTTGAGGGTGGTCAGCCTCCTGCAAGGAAATGATCAGACACTGAGAACGGAAGGTTACATTTTGGAAGAGTACATCGATGCCTACCCAGCACAGACAAAACACCTATCACAATTGTGTATCGGACACACACTTAGTCATCAACAATCCACAATACTGAGAAGAAAAGGCATAGGGTGTGCTTTTCAAAGTGAACTGTCATAGAGGATCTTGAACTGAACTGAAGCTGTACCATTGCAAAACTGCACATTCTCTAAGCTTGCCACTGAGTTTTCCCACCAATGAGTTTTCCCAGATGTATAAAGCTTTTCAGACCAAATTTTTTTTTAACTCTAGCATAGGAAAGGGGGTGAAGGAGTAGCTTCCCATTTATGTGGTGAAAACAAATGGGCCCTTATCTAAGCTAAACGGTACACAATGAAAATGTGCAGACAAGGAACTCTCAAAAAGCCTATTTTTCCCCATGCTGATCTGCTGCCGGCTCAGAAGAATTTGCATTACACCATGAAAAAACAGAAAGACAGAAAATGTTGGCCAAAGCATGAAATAAACTGTAAAATGACCACGGTAAAAGCCAAATTCAGCTCTGTGTCTGTGTCTGTGTCTGTGTGTGTGTGTGTGTGTGTGTGTGTGTGTGTGTGTGTGTGTGTGTGTGTGTGTGTGTGTGTGTGTGTATCTCAAGGTTGTGGTGTGAGAAAATAATGACACAAGCATGTACAAAAATGTGGTGTTATGTGTTACCTGCAGAGAGATTTCAGTGAATCCTCGTCCAGGAAATCATGGTCTTTTTTAACAGAAGCGATATTAACTGGAAACAGCCCATCTGTAAAACAAATATGAGAAAAACAAAATATAACATTTAGAGAAAAACCTTCTCTTGTAACACAGAAAGAAAAAAATCTGACGGAGGACACGGACATGCAAGGACTTTGAAGTAAAAGTATAGTAACAATGATAATTTATGTTTAGTATTATCCAGCTATTTCACTTTCAAAATCTGCTTATCCAATGCAGGGTCATGGAGGTCCGTAGCCTATCCCAGAAAGCACATGGAATGAGGGAGGGTACACTCTGGACAGGACACCAGTCCAAGGCAGGGTAATGACACACACATTTGCATGTTTGTTTAGGGGCACTTGGTAGAATAGTGGTTAGAACTGCTGCCTATAGCCCCAGTGGTTACAGGTTCAAATTTCACCTCAAGCTGTAATACCCTTGCCCAAGATCCATATCCAAAAAAATTACTTCAGTAAAAAATTGCCCAGCAGTACAAAGGGGTAAATAATTATAAGTAGCTTAAGACTGTAAGCTGTTTTCAAGAAAAGTATCAGTTAAATATAAATGGTCACACATACACACACTATATGTAGAGCCACTCATCCACGTGAAAACCAATCTATACTATTACTGATAATAATATTCACAGTGACAACTCAACCAATTATTTTTTTTGTATCTTATCTTACTCAAGCAATTCAGGATAAAAACCTTACTGAGGCATGCAACAGCAGGGCCCCACCTAGGGCTTCAACAGGAAATCCTCAGTGTACAAGTCTGTGCCTTTAACTACCTTGCCCTTTAGTCATTGTCCACAACCAAAATGTAACATGCTGCCTAGTTATGGCTTTTGTTATTACAACCAGTCTCGACAGGAAAGTGGTATAGAATACATGTACAAACAGCAAAACAAGGAACTTAACCGAATGGAAAACAACCCAGCAGGGAAGAACTCTAAAATGGAATTGTTGCTGTAAGTTCCCGAAAACAGATTTCCTCCCATTTATGTGCAGGAATTGTTACAGTAGCAGCAGCCCAATACTCTAGACTTGTATTTTTGAGAGGAAATTCGAGCGTATTTACTTCTGCACTCCAAGGGGTGTTTTGAATGCACCAATCTCCTATTTACTGTAATGCGGCCTTTTGAATTTCTCAGCTTTAGGAAAAAAAAGCTTTAAAAAACAAATACATCACAATAAGATGAGACTGTCTGCTTTATACTATATTACCCAGTTAATAACTGGAGTTCGACAATCTTTGAGGTTAAGTCAATAGGCAGCCGTGATGATGTTTTTAAAAGGTTAAGACAGTTCTTGCAGATGTTTTTTGACATACAAATATCAATATATCATGACAGAATACAAAGCATTTGAAAAATATAACAGCAGGATTGCTCATAAATAAACCTGCGGCTATTTTGCTCAGTGGTGGGAGCTCCTCCTTAAACTCTACGCTCTGTTTCAAAAACTTGGGCTCATCTATTACGAACAGCTTCTTCTAGTTAACAATTTAACGTGAGTCGATCCATGGAGGCAGAAAATTTCTGCTGTATAGGCTGCGCTATCCCCACACAAGATTGAAAATAAATAATGTAAACTTTGAGAGTGCAAAAAGCCCTGTATTATATTCGCAACACGACGACCTGCCAGCACATGGCAGTTTTCACCAGCGACAGCTTCCACTGTACAGTATGAATAGATAATCAGACCAGATCTCCCTGCTTTGACTTCCCCTATCCTGCAAAACCAGAAAAATAAGTTGCACTGCAGCAGATTAGAGTGTCGAAATAGTTACTGACAGAGGAGCTCATCTGCCAAGCTTTAATC
Source organism: Scleropages formosus (assembly GCF_900964775.1). Taxonomy (NCBI): domain Eukaryota; kingdom Metazoa; phylum Chordata; class Actinopteri; order Osteoglossiformes; family Osteoglossidae; genus Scleropages; species Scleropages formosus. The sequence goes on along the minus strand of NC_041819.1, from coordinate 16,259,574 downwards.
GACAGCTGCACTTTAGCATGGAAATTAAACAAACTGCAACCATCTGCCCGGCACCAGAACTGGCATGCAGAGCATCGTCATGAAAGCCTGAAGGCTGCTCCAAGCTATGGTTCCACCAACAAGTTCACACTGGCGCAGACACCCCATTCATACATATACATATATAGTCCTAGAGTCAGTACTTCATTGCTTCATTTTTTATCCAAAGCGACAGCAGGTAGTGTGGTGATTAGAGCCGTTTACTGCAAACATTGTCTTATAATCATAATGTCCTGGGTACAGATCCTTCCTCCTGCTGTAGTACATTTAAACGGTGGTAATGATGCTATATAGTTCCATTCATTCGATATCATTAACATATCAATAAATGCTTGTCCAAGTGGTCAGGAGCCTGTTTGAGAACAACCAAGTATAAGAAGCGCCAGTCCATTGCATGGCAATCACACACATATGTACACACACTCAGGGCAACTGAAAGACACCAATTCTCCTCAGCATGTTTTTGGGCTGCGGGAGAAAACCCACGGGCAGGACATGCAAACTCCATACAGACTGAGCCCGATTTGAACTGACAGCCCAGAAGTGCAACCCAGATAGATAGCTAAACTGACAAAATCCAGGTTACAAACATCTCACACGTTGTTCGAGTTATGGATATCACTCTTGATAGAACTGGACACAGCAAGGGTTATATTCATCTATGCCAATATCCATCAACCTGCTGGACTCCATCCATATGGATGGATGATGGATATGGATATAAACAGATGGACAAACGTGTATGGGAAAAACATTATTATAAGTATGTGGAAATATAATTTTGATACATAATTATAACGGAACAGCTATCACGCACTATCGTTAAATATACGTTTGGAGGATATTACTGATTTAACTAGTGTTGTCCATGACATGTAATAGGCAGTACTCTGAGCGTTCTGATCTTTCACCAGGAAGCTATGCAAAAACCCCATTTTCTTATTTTATTCTGCTGCTCGACTTTAGCGCGTGTGGTTTGTTAGCCTGTGGCACTGTGATCAGCAAGCCACTCGAGAGGTAAATCATTGTCCCTTCGCACGGGTCTCTGTCCGCAGCAGCACTGCCATGGTAACGGCTGTTCTGCGAAGAAAAGTCTGAAAACTGACTGCCCTCTTACATGCTGACACTGTGAATGAAGTATAAAAACAAGAGGGGGAAAAAACAATACCCCCCTTTTTTATATGTAATCTTGACTGACTTCAGGAAATATTTACCTGAAAAAGAGTGCAACTTTCGCATATTTCGTTGAACTAAGACAAAAATACAAGCTGTCCTTTCTTTTCTCTTCACCAAAACTGTATATTTTTTGTTCACAACTTTTGATTTACAGCAAATTAATATGAGATGGAAGGCTTGGGTGGGACCAGCTGTTGTGCTGTCTCACGTGTCAGAAACTAACCTCTGAGGTCCTCTGATACATCCATGTATAAGAAGCACGTACAGTATATTCATAGTGATTTATATAAGATGATGCATTTTTTTCTAAATTTCATGCACAATACACAACTTGTCAGGTATAGTTGCAAAGCTACAATCACTTGACTTTATTTCATTTAAAACTAAAGCACTTTCACGAACAGTATCAGACCAATGAAACTTTACACTTAAGCTTGAGAACAGCATTAGTATAAGCTTTATACTAATTTGCATATTTGAAAAATGGCTTTTATACACGTCCACATATGCGATGAAGTAAGTACTTCTGCGTGTGGTAATAATAATGAAAAAAATTTTTCTGCATTGTTGCTATCTATCACTTCCAGCTATTGTGTCAACTTGTCCCTCTCTGCCATCACCACAAAAGCTTCAGCAGTGTGACTTCTGCTTTTTTGAGGCCCGGCGACACTCAGCAAAGTAACAGAGGGACCAATCATTTCAGCAACAAAAAGACATCACATGATTCCACTCTTATCACACCACAAAAGATTCATATAAAACAAAGAAGAGAGTAAATTATCATCCATCATTTTTACATACACCCTGATCTGGAATTATGGATTAACTACTCTTTTTTTAATACCAAAAATTTTAAGTAGAATTAAGGAAAACGAAGAAGACAGGGATTCAGAGTCTATTTTTTACTATTAATTTTTCAGAAAAATATATCATCTTAATGACGATGCAGAAGCCATTTCATTGCCATGCAAATTACTCATTTATTATACAGTCCAGAGGCTGAACCATGTTAAGATAATATGTTCATTTTCATACCTATCTCATTTCCTTTAATTTTGTCGTTAGCAGCTTGCAAAGCAGAAAATGTCCCTGGAAATACCTTTCTCTGCTCAGATGTAAGAGGTAATCAAATATACTGGCAGCAAAGTGGCACAAATTGAAAGAAACGGCTCGGTGATTTTTTTTGGGGGGACGAACTCAGCACTACTAAAGATGAGGAAAAACATGCTAAATGCTGGATTAAAAAAATCACTCATATGAAAACACACACCCATGTAAGAGAAGCAAAACAAGACAAAACTTCTGGCAGGCATCATGGACAAGATAAGCCACCACAATCATGTCATCATTTACTCCTTCCACAAAGTACCCACTCTACCTTGATCCGTGTAATTAACCAACATGGTGCTTCATTAAAATTCAACTGGTGTTCTTGGACTCATTATATGACAATGGATAATGGATTCAACCAGTTACATTTTTAGGCTAATAAAATTAAATGTCAAATACCTTCGTAGAGTTGCGCATATTGTGGAAATCCAGTTGCCCGCAGCCAACTGCACGCTTCTGTGGCTTCAAGTTCTGAATGATGGAAAAACAGAGAAAAACATCACAAACACTGATTAATGGTGACTAATATTGCAGTCTTGATGCTAATCAGTGGTTACGGTGTGTTGTAAATTGAGGGTTCGGGGGTCTGTCTACGGTTGTGAATTTGCTGTCACTTCTAATTTTTGAGAAAATGACAGCTGGTGTTTTTATTCAGTCTCAGTTCATTTAATTTGACCACAATTTTAAATAAACATACAGTTTTAAAAGCAGGTGAACCATGGTTTATGAAAAAATTTAAAGGTGAGTTACTCATTTAAAACCTTTTGGAACCATACAAAAAATACTATAAAACCTGGTGAACCACAATCTATGTAGAAATGACAAGGTGAGTCTAATTATAAATCTTTTGGAATCATTTCAGTGCTACATATTTGTTTTAAAAAAATCATTTTGATTGTTAGTGCAAAAGAATTGAAATTTCATTAGTTCACTGGAACAAGACTCCATGATTACACAAACATTGTGCTGAAAATTGCCAAGAATCTATCAAGGGGACAAGATCTACTAGTTACTCACATAGTGCACATGCCTTTGATTATTGGGCCGTCTAGCGCGATGGAGCAGCGCAGCTCTTGAGGGAAACAGAGTACATCCAAGTAAAGTCTTGCAACGACCTGCTCTGTAAATCATTGCCATCACTGTGTCACAAAACAACTTAATTAAGCGCTCTTTGGGACCAGATGGTGAGTGTGGGAAATGCATGGCTGTCCCAACAGAACCCCCTTATTATTATTCTGCTATTGTAGGTTGAAAGCAGGTGGTGAGGTCTCCAATGAAATTGGGTCAGACTGCCTGAATTTCCATATGGGTATCGCGGCCCACAGGAAGGCAGGCAGGTGTCAGGGGGGGTTAATTACATTTGTAGAATCGAGTTTCAATCACTGCTTTTGATTGACATGACACATTGCCACTTGACAACGACAGCTTAACCTAAACGAATACACCCATTTGTCTTGTAGCCTCTCAAACAGACAGGCGATATGTAGGGGTGGGATGTGACCATTAGGCCATCCTCAGATTACTTTATTTGACAGGTGTGCTTTCTTCCTCCATCTCCTGAATGTGGTTCAGTCTCTCTCACTTATCAGCTTCTTGACCGTTCTATTTTGCAGGGTCTTTGGACTTTGAAGGCTGCATAGTTTTTCTGCGTAAGTTTCCGGAAAAGCCTGAGGTGGGAGCCAAAACCACGGCGTTAGCGCTCTGCTTATTTGCTTGGAGACTTACATGACAGCCATCATGAGAGAGGGGGTTTACCCTTCTTCATGGCTTCCTTCCATACACAGTTGGTTGTTCCTGGTCTGAATTTTACACCACCAGTCCAACTGAACTCAAAGAGCATACGGTATTGATGAACAGGTGAGTCCCCTCTCCCTCAAATGGGTCACTCTAGGTCATGTGTTAAATAGTTTGGATGGGACCAAATGCCAAAAAACCTGAGCTTGTTAAAACAAATGAGTTCAAGCAAAAAAAACACTTTAGAAAACCTCTCTGAACAAATAGACCATGAGTCTAAGTGCGGTAGGGGACGTAAATAATAATTTGATTTAAATCCACAAGTATTTCTTAATGCAGTGCTGGGCAACACACTGGCCAATGGCTACAAATGGTCATTATGTCAAAATGTGTGCCCAGCTGAATTCAGGTGAACCTCGCTACTATGTTGAAATATTTCAGAAATATGAAGTGCACATTATTGTAAGATTGTTCACTGGATTCTTTACTCAGGACCAAATTTCTAATTTAAATAAATTTATTTCAGAAAAATTGTATACTTTGTGTATATATTTATTTTAAATATCATTAAATTATGATTTTTTTTTTTTATATATATAATGATTGTACAGTCATTTTTGTGGTTGACTGGTCAAGGAAATGGGCAGGAAAAAAGCTGGTCGCTTATACCTGTAGCCTTTTTCATAAGTAACAGCGGTGTGGAATACAACAAAATTTTCCAATAAAGAATTTTCTGAATGTATAAAAAAATGGAAAAAAGTGTTGCTACGATTTCCAAAATTACTTCATGCCAACTCACTGTGCATCCAACCAACCTTGGAACTAGGTAATTATGTTCTATATTATTGTTGTTATTGGTTATTTAGCTGATGACTTTTTCCAAAGCTGACAAATCTAAATCTAATTTCTTTATTTTTAGCAGCCTATGCATATCAAAATATTTCCAACTGCATTTTTTGAAAACAAAGCTTGAATTATGTTTGTTCGTTTAACCGACACTTTTCTCCAAAGCAACTCACAATGTTAATTGTGTGAATTAAGTTACTTACAATTCTTTACCTATTAATACAACCTCTTACCTTGATCAAGGATACTACAGTAATAAAGTACCTTGGTAAAGGATGCCATAGTGGGACTGGGTGTTCTTCAATCCAACATATTACCTCTGATCACTATGTCACCTGTTGCCCTACCATTCTATAAATTCGAAATATCAAAAATTCATAAAACAACCCCCCTATTATGTACTGTACATCATATTACAATTGAACAGTTTTATCAACAACAAGTTGAACTATGGAAAAACGTGGGATTACATCTCCCACTCTCCTGTGTAAATCAGCCCCTGTTCCACATCCACCACTTTCTGCCTTCTGGTCTTAGGCTGATCCTAATGTCTCAATGTGCCTCTTATTTCTTCTTTGCAGCACCCGGCATGTTCCACCCCTTGCGGACATTCCTCAACCCCCTTATTCCCAGAGCACAGAGGAGGGCAGGGTCTCCTGAAAGGGGCCGTGTGTTCCCAAGCCTCCCCAGCCCATTACAGTCATACTCCACACCTCCACTGTGCCATGAACCCACCCAGAAGACCCCTAGAAGACGGAATGATAATTCTGAGGACCGCCTTTGTATGACCGAGAAAGATTTTAAAGGTCCCTTTGTAAACGAAGTGGAAACACATGACAGAAAGCCTTATCAATTTTGAGGGAGCGTATCACAAAACAAATGATGAAACCATTCCAAAATCCAGCAACAGCAAATGTACGAAGGACATCTCACTGCACAGAGAGAAAATAGAAGTGTAAAGACAGGGTGTGCTGTCTTATGGGAAGCCAGGGGTTGAATCTTTTATGAGAAGAAGTAAACCAATAGAGAATCTGGGTCCTGGAAACCCATTGCAAACCATCCGACTTTCAAATTTTTTTTTTTTGGTTAAGATCACAGCTCAAATCAATGCACAAACAAATCCCCATGGATGCTGTTTACCAAAAAAAAGCACTTTAAAACCATAGTTTTAACACCACAGCGGAGCTGATAAAAAGTTGTTTCCAGAAATTGCACACTTGCCTACACAACTCATGAGAATCTGTGTGACGGCAGTTCAAATGGGTTCTCAAGACCAGGAGTAAATAATACGTGCCAAAAAAAAGGGAATATATAAAACATCCACAGTAGCTGTTAAGTCACAAAAACAACAACTGTACTGTTAGATTTTTAGTTTAACTGTTGCTTTTTTACAAAACTTTAGGTTCAATCCATTGTATTTTTATGGAGCACTCAGCATACAGTAAAAAATACTACACAAACACAGTACAAAGTAGCAGCAGTTATAGCTAACTATTAAATTAAGACAGCGACTTGAACAACCCAGCCAGATGAGGAGAGGAAAACAAAAAAAAAAAAAAAAACCACACAGCTTCCCATTTCATCCATCAGGATATTTCACCACAGTAAATGTTAAGCACCTTGCTTAAATGTACTACACACCAGGACTCCTACTGGGACTTGAACTGGCAGCCTTCAGGTTGAAGATCACTGCCACTGAATGATCCTAAGTGTTCCAGCTGCATCCATAGCTGCCAAAAGTGATAAAAAAGAATCTAAATACAGCGGTGTGACAGCAGAATTTTACCATGAATGTGCCATTTTGTGGAGTTGCAGGTTTCAGCTCTTAAGAGGTAATTTGCATGCTTCTCTTCAGGCCCAGTGACGTCACACACCTCGCTCTTTCCAGTGGAAACAGAGCTTCCTTTTCATCCAGCAGAGATGCCTATTTCCTGACCGCCGTGGCTGTCTCACATTGAATAAACGCAGTGGTTCCCTGCCACGCCACTGCTAAAGCAGCCATTAAAATGCCACCAGCTTGAACGTAGCTGGGCTTTCAGGGGGACGCTGGCAACTTATTCAAAACAAGATATGAACACAACATTGTCGTGTAAAACACACACATTTGCGGAACCACTCGTCCCATACGGGGTCACGGGGAACCGGAGCCTAACCCGGCAACACAGGGCGTAAGGCTGGAGGGGGAGGGGACACACCCAGGACGGGACGCCAGTCCGCCACAAGGCACCCCTAGTGGGACTCGAACCCCAGACCCACCCGAGAGCAGGACTGCGGTCCAACCCACTGCGCCACCGCACCCCCTGTCGTGTAAAACAAATGACTGCAAATCTTATATGAGACTGTAAACATCACTTACAAGTACAGGTCTGATTCACATTAGAAAGGTCACTAGAGAGCACAGTGCTCTGTGTCATGCAGCAGGTGGCATAGTGGCTAGTGTGAATGCCCCTGGTTCAAATGTCTCTCCACGCTGTAGTACACTTGACAAAGATATTCATCCTGTGGCGACAGACGAAGAATACCTTGCTGTATAAATGGGTAAATAACGGTAAAGTTGGTTATATAGCACTAAATAATCTTGGTCAATGGCATTAGAAAACTAAAAATTTTCATGCAGACAGTCATTTCTTCAGAAACAAAATCACAACTAAAGACCTTGGATTTTGAGGTGAGACATATCACAATTTAACTGAAAAAGCATATAAGTCAGAAATGAATCCTACATCTACAATACAGAATAATGCAAGAAATTTATAGAAATATACCTTATGCTTAAAGAAAACTGCTGTTCTTCACAGTACAGGGACTAAATACCAACATGTTTGCATGTTGTCCAAAGACAGTTTTTTGCACATCAGAACTGTGTGTGTGTGTATGTATATTATATATATGTATATATATACACTGTATATATTTATATACTGCATACATATATATACACACACACACACACACACACACACACACACACACATATGTATGTATAAACCCCTTTTCAAGGACTTCTTTCAAATAACTTCTATGTATGAAAAAATTTAAAACTCTGAGAAGCAAAACCCCCTCTTCCACAAACACAGAGACGTACAGAAACATACACACTCTCTCACACACAGACACACTGCCGCCACAACCACCTTCTAAGTCCCGTTTCCTGTGAAAATGCTTTGAAGTGTAAAGGAAGCAAACATTTTGATTTCAGCTCCACTTGTGTGTATTGCATTATTAAGGGCGGTTGAGGAAATGCCGCTATCCCTACCCCCAAACCCCACCCCACCCCCAGCAGGAGGGAGGGGGGTCACTATCCATATCTTAGGCATAACCGAAAAGAAAATCGGTTTCACATGCATAACTTTAGAAGCTGGGAAACTAGTAGTCTGCCTGCCTCTTCTGAAGCTTTAAAAAGAGACCTTTCATTCCAACTAAAAGAGGGAATACAGTAAAAAAAAAAAAAAAAAAAAGAAATGAACTCAATGAAAATCACTGCCAAAGCATTTACATTTACATACATGCATTTAGCAAATGCTTTTAGTAACATATAACTCAAGATAAACAAAAGTGTATTTCATCACAAAGACTTAAAATAACTACATAATATATAGTGCTGTATAGGAGTAAAATGCTGTTTATTACTGCTATAAGCAGTCTCCTTACACATCCCTTTCCCAAACCCTCTTACATTGCAATGAGGTTAGGGGTGGCAGTTTGGCTGGATTACTGACAGGAATTCAAACACACATGCTTTTGAGTGAGTGCTGGGTCTTGACCTGAGCCACCATCTGGTTTGCCTCTGTCGTGTGGTACGTGCAACCTGCTACTGAAGTCCTCTCATCCTCCCGAGTTAGTTTTAATTTAACTCCAAACCCCCTAAAACCTTATAGAAGCAGAATGGTAGCAGAAATAGAATCCCATCATCAAAATCACTACCATTATCTCCTGACTTCCCTAAATTCACTGTCTGCATTCCTTATAAGCAGCGTTGAAAGGGAAACAAATGCTGGTGACATAACAGAGATTGGGGAAAAAAAACCATAAATATAAATTAACTTCCTAGCAGAATAAACATCCGGACCGTACAAGATCAATTCTTGTACTGGCTGGAATAATTGATTTGTGCTAAAAAAATTTCGGAAAAGTGGGATATAGTCCAACTCACTTCATAACAGCAAGGCAAATGTGGTTTCCAGAGGGTCACAAATACGGCAACGATTTTTTTTTTTCCTGTAGCGAACATAACCTGCACATAAGGAACAGCAACTGAGATACATTTGGAAGAAATTGATTTCAGGAAATCTGTATGTTTCTTCACAAACTGAGATGTGCTTTTACATTAGTGTTTCATTATGTCCTTTCCCCTTTCCATTCAGTTTACTTATGCAAATGCATTTTTAGTAATGGGGCAGGAGGTGCCATACTGATTAAAGCACACACACGCACACACGCACGCACGCACGCACACACACACACACGCACGCACACACACACACACACACACACACACACAGACACACACACACTCTGAAGCCGTTTGTCCCGAGGAGGGTCACGGCGAGCCAGAGCCTAGCCCAGCCCGGCAGCGCAGGGTGCAGGCTGGGAGGAGGAGGGGACACACCCAGGACGGGACGCCAGTCCATCACAGGGCATCCCAAGCAAGACTCGAACCCCAGACCCACCAGAGAGTGGGACCCGGCCAAGCCCACTGGGCTGCTGCGCCGCCGCGTCCCCGCATCCCCCCAGTTAAAGCAGTCCCAATCAAATCAAAAAGTCTTGGGTTTGAATCCCAACCCCTGTGGTAGTACCCTTGAATACAATACTTGAATTTAAACAGTGAAAATTGCCCAGCTGTATAATGGGCAAATAACAGTCATTAGCTTAATACACAAACCTACTACTGTGAGTCATCTTGGACAAAAGTATCTGTTAAATGAATTAAAAAAATAAAAAAAAAAAAATGTCACACATTGGAGATGTAAACTTTCAAGTTTTATTCCATCTTTGTACTGACCACAGAGTTTAAAGTGCTTCAAGAATTAGAGACCAAGCAAAGAGGGGACCAGCAAGCCATGTCCTGTTGTGTCTGTATGCTGTTGTGTCTGTATGCAAATGACTTAGCTGCTCTGTGGGGCAGTGGGGTCAGGCAGGGAGTTACCCTTACAACTCTGCAGCTGAGGAGCATATGGCCCTACCCTCACAATGCTGAAGAAGACTCATAGGTGCAGGGGGATGCACACTCCTTGTAGGAAATTCCTAATAACAAGAGGGCCTGTTGACACTGACTAATACGTTAAAAAACCAAACCCAAGTATCCTCAAGCGGTCTGCATATCTGACTATGTTATGTTGATAGCCACGACATGCACTGCACTGCAAACTTGGTATGTGAAGGAACAGCATGCATGTGTTTATTTTCACTCAACAAAGCATACATTTTCGAATTTAGACTCCCAAATTCCATAGCGTGTTTCTCTGCATACTTTGGCAATCCCCTCTACAGGGGAGTGCTCCAGGAGAACTGAAAACGCAGGCCTGTGATTTCAACATGTAAAGTGTGTGCTTACAAGCTCTAGCGCGGAGCGGCTGAGAAGACGGGACTCCGTAACGAGACTCCACGACTGACCACTGCTCCATTACTTTAAAAGATCTTCCAAGAACAGCTTAACATAGTAGGGAAAACTGAAGCTCATTTGTGGCTTTTTGCTCCAGCAGAGACATGTAGAACGAAAATTGTCCAGCCCAAACACTCTCCATTAATCTAGTTAGCTATTTATATCACACGTTTTAAAACTAATAAGAAATCCACTCCCACTTTGTTTCTTCCTTTGGATTGTGCACCATGGAAAATGTCTTACCTACTGCATGTTAAAGTCATTAGCCACACCCGAAACACGCAGTAAAAAGGAACCCTGAACGACTCGCCCCGGCTGTACTAGCCAAGTGTCGGTGGGGGAGGAAATGTTCCCTCTCTGACAGCTGAAGTCCCTGATCACGTCCTTTCCGCGCCAACCCCCCTAACTTCCCATGAATAATGGGTATTGTTCACGCCGAATGCATGGATGCTATTGTTTCACACGAGCCTCCCAGTGAGAACCTGGTTGCCTTTACAACGTAAACCATTGACATCGAGAAGTTCAAAGTCCGAGCTGCCTCGGGCCTACTATATGTTGTTATGTAATTCAAAATTTTTCTGTTAGATCTGATACTGTGACACTACAGAGTTATGCTGGAATGAAAGGTACCATTCTCATTACATCATTACATCAATAATGGCTTAAACATTGGACAGAGCATTGTGATGTAAGAAACCCACACCAAAGAGCATGGAGATGTTAAGCCTGTGGGTAAAATATGTTAACATGTTTCAAGTCACAAAGTACATTCAACCATTAACCATACAACTGCATGAATACTGCTCCTAAACTCATGATAGCCATGTGTCAGAGAGTCGGAAAATGTACTGCCAAAGAGACGACTCAAGAAGTTGTACACTAAGGTGTCCATTGTCTCGGTGTCAGTCCTTTGTGCACGGAATTTATATGCAAACAGATCTAATGAATCTGAAATAGAGTACATGTTAAAACCCCTATTGGTCCCATTGAATACACTGAAAATGACACCACCAAAAGTGACAAAGTCTCAAATTAAAACACACACCTTTATCTGTAATAAAACAGTTCAAGAAATTCAAAAAAGTATTGAGAGACTACAATATAATTTCTGTAATCCACAACCAAGGCTGTTTCACAAACCATAATTAAATAGGCTATGCTACTTTGGAAAGTGCTTGCTGCCCAATGTGCCCAGTTGCACAGGCGGACTTAAGTCTAAGTCTAAGCTACTTTGTTCATCTCTCCACACAAAAGTTTGGCATCACATTCATTAACATCAGGTTAATGCTGAGGCACCTAAGGGGCGATGATGAAACGTAGACTTACCAGTCTTACGGCGCGACGCTTCTGTTCTATTGCGGCTGGTCATTGAGAAAAAGGCATGAGAGCCCAAAGCTAGAGGATCAGAAGCCAGGAGGAGCCGGGAACATGAGGTTTCATACATGTGTCAAAAAAAACCTCCCTGAGAAACTTGCACACAGCCCATTGCATTGTTTCCAAGCCTAGCCAGAATGAAGCCCCTATCCGAACCCCGTCCGTCTTTAAACAGAAGGCTAAAGGCTCGGGTTTGCTTTTTCAGTTCCAGAAGTACTGTACCCTCTTAGCAAAACGTGCCCTTCCTGACCCCATTCATACTGAAAACCATCTGGTTCCTCATGAACAAATGTCCCACCTAAAACTCCCCCTCATCTCCTCCAACAAGGCTGAACCACTTCAGCCAGAGGAAGGGGTGACTCAGAGTTCCACTAGCTCAGATAGGCCTCCATGGCAAAAATTAAAAAAAAAAATATATATATACATTAAATACATTCTTTCATGTTAGTTTATGGACTACTTATGTAGGATGCTTCTGATTATGCTTTCTTTCCACGTTACTAGTAAATGAAAAAAAAATTGTTTTTCTGCCACAAATCTGTAAAATCAGGCCTGTAAGACACAACACGGATAATAAACTAGTTAGTAGTTAGTTTGTAGTTAAATTCATAAAGCACCAATCAAAACTATTCCAGAATTATTCATAGAAGAGGTCATTTGAAAATAATTTATTTTTCACTTATTCTGACCATCATCCTCTAAAAATAAATGAGATAACACTAACCAGAAATTTGTGGAAGTTGTTGTTAGCGGATATTAATCATTTTTGGATACAGGGGTCGTACCTCTTCCCATCATCCCTCATCTCATCCACTTCCTGATTCTTTCATGCAATTTTAGCGAAAGCTTGGCCCAGAGGGACTGGCAGGCCGAGTCGAAACATGGTCCACACGGAAATAACCCTAGCTTAGCTAAGCGGTCTGGTGCTAACGCTAACAGTTTTTATGTGTTGTCAATGCCAACAAAACCCCATAGATGATGACTATAGCTTTCACTTCCAGCTGAACTCCCCCAAGAATGTCTTGCTAACTTAGCCAGACTCAGTCAGCTTTGCCTTCGAGTCATGTGTGTAAATTAAACGTAATAAACACCAGTGACTCAGTGACTGAGAAGTACTAAATTGACAAAAATTTGCCATTTCCCCAACATGCGTCCCTTTTGTCCCCTTTTAAAACATAGCTGACTGGATCAGATCAGAGTTCAGAAGAAATCTGAAATTTTCCCTCATCACAAACAATTACCCGTGATAGACACTTCCTTCCGTTCTCAGAACAAGATTCAGGGGAAGAGTGCAGCTCCTTTGGGAAGTTCCCTTTGGATGTTCTCTTCTGGACTGAGAGGAACAAGGTGTGGCATCTGCCCAGAGTGCTGACTTACATCTTCCCAATGGAAAAAATGAATTTGATGGGAACGGATGAAGAAGTACTGTGGTTATGAAATACAGTGCCACACAGTGTCATCTGCATACACATCTTCTCAGCTCAGTGTTAAATTTAGAGGAAAAGGACAGCTTGAAGCAGCAAAACTGCTGGGAATTTTCAAAACCCAGGAATTTCAGTCCTTTTCAGTAAATTGATAATAACCAAGATAGTTGAGTATTTCGTCATGAAATAAATATGTTCATTCAAACTTTTCATTGTTGAAGTAGGAAAAAGTAGTTTTGTGCAACCAGCCCAAAAATACTTAAAAACTTAAGGAAAATACAAAGACAAAAAAGAATTTTAAAAAAAATCTGTTTAAATACAGGTAATATTTAACACGCAAGCCACATGCAACTATATACACATATTGAAAGAAACGTAAAAATGAATCGGCAAAATCTGAAACATTTAGCTGCCACTCCAAAGCTCCTTACAATAATCTACTCATTTACACAGCTCCACAATTTTTACAGGAGTACTTTATAGTAAGTGGCTTGCTCAAAGGCACTGCAGCAGTAGATGGGATTCAAACCCGTGACCTTCAGATCTAAAGACAGCAGTGCTAGCCACTACATTACTAGTGGTGCCCAGTCAGGTTAATTTTTTCTCTCATTTTGACAATTTAATAGAGTTTATACAGAGCATTACATATGTCACATACACTGTATGTTACAAACATACGTATATATGCGGTATGTCACCATTATCAGTTCTGATCAGTTCAAGTAACTTGAATGTTAAGTTCACTCTTTCATCTGACATTTTCCATTAATGTTACAGTTTTCAGTTGTACATTTCGCATCTGTCAACGAAAGGGGTTTTCTTAAGTTTACACTTGTATTTACAGTAGTTGGAATCTCTGTACCACCTAGAAACACCTGCCAGCTGAGCTCTTGGATGAAACTGCTTAAATGTAATAGTCAAAACTTTGAATGCACTTGCTGTAGACTAGCTGCCCACCCCCCTGCCGAAGAAGTTTACCTTAAAGGTCACCTAACAACTTTTCACGTACAATTCAGCAGAATGCGGGACACTTATGCGTTGCTTTGCTTTCACTCCTCTTCCCAGTTCCTACCATACAAATAATACCAAGGATGTCCAGGTTACACTCATACTTTTGACTGGTACTACTAAGTCAATAAGTCTGCTCTACTAAGCTACTGGACAAGCATCACTCATATTTTGTCAATGAAACCTTGACAGCTGCAATATTGACTAAAAAATATGGAATTAAATAGGCAAAGGAAAGGCTAATGAGTTCCTTCCTTCTGATCTTTGTTTACAGAGCTGCGGTCATCATAATTGCAGGAGAAAGTACCACAACCGGCCTAATCCCCGCAACACGACGAGCAATTTCAGATGTAGAATACACAAACTCAACTAGATTGAAAGTTTGGAAGACACTGTTTCAGTGGAAGGCACAGTAGTCAAAGTCTACCTTTCATATGTGAAGACATTAAATATTGGTATTGCCTTAAAGAGGCCACTATTTCCTAATTCCACTTTGAGATTACATCAGACGTCTTGCTAAGCACGGTACCTTTTAATGGCAAAGAAAAATTAGAGTAAATGGCTTAAAGGCTTAGTGTAAGAAATAAACAACCCATAATCCAAAAACTGTAAAAACAAAGGCCTTATCATCTTTCGGATTTCACCAAAAAATTAGCATGCCTGAAACTCCCTGAATAAACTAACAAATTGCACTGAACGTTTACACTGAAACCACATGCACTTCCAAAGTTGCACATGCAGAAGTCATTCCTCAAGTGTCATGCCCCCTACTGACTGACAGGTGCATTACTCCGTATTGCCAAGCCAGGTGCTCAGCTGGCACACTGGCCCACTAATGTCCCACTGTAGTTCTTGGCACAGCACTATCTTTAGACAAACTCTGGCCTTTACCAATGATCCTGACATTTGCAAGCAGCTGTTGCAGAACTGTTTTTGCTCATGCCCATCAGTGCATCAGCGCGTTTCTGTTTGTGTATCCCAATATGTGCCCAGAGTACACCAATCTATGCCCATGCGTGAATATGTGTACCCAGAGTTCCCATCTTGGCCAGTATGGGCCTATATGTGCCCATGTGTGTTCACCTATATGTGCGTGCCTGGGTTTGCCAATGTGTACCCATCTATGTCCATGTGTTCCATTCTTTATCTATTTATACTGCATCACTCAGAGTTACGTAAGGGGTCTTCTGATGATGGCAGAGTGGGGGAAGATATCAAAGGTAGGAGCAGCAGGTCACGTAACAGTTAGAGCTTTCATCTTGGAACACCACTCCCGTGCTATTACCTTCGAGCAAGGTACTTGCCCGGAACTGAGGCAGTAAAAGTTACCCTGCTGTATAAATACACACACACACACACATTTTCAGAACCGCTTGTCCCATACGGGGTCACGGGGAACCAGAGCCTACCCAGTAACACAGGGCATAAGGCCAGAAGGGGAGGGGACACACCCAGAACAGGACGCCAGTCCATCACAAGGCACCCCAAGCGGGACTTGAACCCCAGACCCACTGGAGAGCAGGACCGTGGTCCAGCCCACTGCGCCACCGCACCCCCTACCGCTGTATACATAGGTAAATAATATTAAGCAGCTTAGTACACAACTCTACCATTGTGTGTCACTTCAGAGAAAGGCTAGATAAATAATGAATAATTATAACAAAGGGATAGCTGTCAAAGTATTGTATAACCATATGCAAACATCCCTAACATCTATAACAATGAACCTCAGCTGAGCTAATGGCAGACAGCAGGCAGGGCTCTCCAGGTAATTGTTACCTTATTTACCCTGTACCTTTAACTGTTGGATTCTTCTTTTGGGCCTTCTGCTATGGAGTATTTCTGTTGTAGTATGTATTTTGTGACTGGTTGTGGGGCAGAGGCACCAACAGGGCAGGACTAAGGCATGGGACAGTAGGACTTTTAAACCAAAACAGGTTTATTGTAAACCAAAACAGAGTCTTCTCTGGGGCAACAGTAGGAATAATAAGATGCAAGTAGCTTTTCAAAATGAAAAATCCACAGCTTCTACCTCTAGGTTGCTCTCTAAAACACCATTCTCCAAGTTGTCAGGCAAGTTGCCTTTATAGTCCCTACAATTAGATCCTATCTGTAAGCAACTGGCTGTGACAATTCAGTTAAGGTAGGGGTGGGTCTCTGGGAGCTGTCTATCTTGACGCGCCGCCTCCTGCCCGCTTCTCAATGTATATGATTAAAGTAACACGATTAGATATTCACATCTTACAAACAGTGTTGGTGATTAGATTTGGTTTACTGTGGGCAAAGTACTACTTGTACATGCACAGCTGCCACTTAAGCCACATGGAAAGAGAAGAGAGATGAGATAGGAAACAGGAATTTAAACAAACCAATTTACGTCATAACCATTTACAGAAGCAGAAAGGATTCACGTAAAGGAACTTAAGCAGCAGCACACAAAATTTAAATCCATACTCTTATATTTCAATGCTTTACCATTTATTCATTTAGCTGATACTTTTCTCCAAAGGAAGATACAACAATGAGCTACCTACAATTATTTACCCATTTATATAGCTGGGTAATTAAGTACTCAAGGGTACAGGACATTTGAACTAATACCCTTTGGATCCAAAACAGCAGTTTTAACCACCATGCTATCAGCTGCTTTACCAGAAAGAGAGCATAAGCTTTCAGTTTTGTTGTTCATTCAGAGAATAAACATATGTTATACAAAAACTCTTTCAACCCTTTGCATGGCTACATATGTTTGCTATATTTCATATTTACTCTAGATCATCTTGGGCTTTGTAAATGCAAACTATCATTAAATCAGGTCCTTATAAACCATTTTCCATAACCTTAAAGATTTTTCAAGTTAAGTTCTTGTAGGAAGTTACAGTAGAATTCCACCCGGATCAGTCATATTTTATTATTCTGTCAAGGGTTTTTTTTCGACATTTTTATTAAAGAAATGAGAGAAACTTATCTATCAATAGATGTCATATTTGCATTTAAACCAAAAGATTCCAGGGCTTACGGACAAGACAAGACAATCACTAAGGCCAGTTTTGCAATATGGAAAATGCTGGCTTATAGGAAACAACCAGCAGGGTCACTCTTAAGAGACACTTTGACAGTAATGGTATTTCAGTTATTATGGGATTTTCCGGCAGTTTATCTTTGACAAAAAAACATTAATAATATCCAAAGCAAACACTGGCTTCCTGAAAAGCCCTGTTGGCTATTTAAGTCAAATTAAGGTTTGATCTGGTTATTAAAGTCCCAGCATTTCACATCCCATTACATTAAATTTCACTTAAAAAAGCAGTAAATAAACTTGGATGTTAAAACAGATTCAATAAATTTAAGTGTGCACACATTAAATCAAACACAGATGAGTTTTTAAATGGATTAATCTGCAATTTCCATCCTTGAATAAGACCCCATAGAGCTTTTAGACAAAAAATGTCCTTCCTTCATATTATATTATCAAAATTATTAACTGTGTCCCCTTCATTAAACTGAGAAGAGCTGGAATGAACAAAATCTTTGTAAACTCATAGTAAACAGCTTCAGTTTTACTACTCTTGCTCACAACTATTGATAATAGGATAATTCGGACCATATCATCGAATGTTGCCCCTATGCTATCTGTGATTTCTCAACTGCTTTACACAGAGTCCACTGTTCTCAAGTCCTTCAGAGCTCTGTTCTCATTTCTGATAAAACTAAGAACCCAGTTAGTGCTGGGTAGGGTGGGTAACAAAGGAGGTGACAAAACAGTGCATAAAATACTAAATGTGCTGTTTGGTGTGGATATGTTGAATACATATTTTATAGGAACAAGAGAAACCTAATATTAGGCTCCTGGATTGATACACTTCTGGTCTGAATTAATCAAATTCTGGAAAATTTGCTGGGTGGATTTTGAACAAGCTTGACATGTTATACATGACAAATGAGTAAATTTAGATTACATTTATTCATTTAGCTGATGCTTTTCTCCAAAACCACTTACAATGTCAAGCTACTTACAGCTATTACCCATTTTTACAGCGGGGTAATTTTACTACAGCAATTTAGGATAAATACCTTGCTCAAGGGTACTGCAACAGGAGGTGAGATTTGAATCGGCAACCTTCAGAATCAAAATTCCACAATGATAGATCCTTAAATCTTACTTAAGTTAGTTTCTTTTCCTGTAATATTTAACATATTTACCTCATTCTGAAAAAAGGCTAAGATGTTACATTAAGATGTGTATTAATATGCCATACATAAATGTATGGAATTTTCAAGGTGGGTACAAAATTGCAGCATGTACAGTATTTCCATTGGTTCTCTTATTTTACTAAATTACTATATTAAAACATTTATGAAATTTTAATTACTTTAAAAATAAATGAGTGCTGTATAGAATACTTTGAACTGAATGACAGGAAGAAATTCAGAGAAATTAAATACAAAGAAGCTAACTTACATTCCCCAACAAAAGGCTGATCCAAGAACACAATGAAAAGAGTAAATCAGAGTAAATACTTCAAAATGCTAATCAAGCATAACTGATGAGCTGACAAGACAAGTCATGTTTTGTTTTGTATTATTTTAATACTTTCACCCAGCATTTCAATTCTTTAACTCTTCCACAGACTTCAAATGTCCCAAAGTTCAAGCACTGCAATTCTCCACTGATACATAAAGCATCCTTTTTTTCTGAACACACTGAATTTATGGGTTCATAACTTTATGCTTTTTGCTCATTGTCACTCACATGCTATCCTTACTGACATCAGACACCTGAAGAGATGATGACTGAAAGCTCTGTGAATGTTAACACTGAATCTGATGAATACAATTAAATCTTTATACAAGTTTATCATTATATATATATATATATATATATATATATATATATATATACTGTTTGTACATAAAGAGTACATGTACTTATTTTTATACAAAGCAAAAAGGACCCATTTCAATTAACAGCAAGAAGACAAATTAAGCAATATATAAAGCAGACCTCTTTCCTCCTGGATGCAGTACTTTTAAATACTTCTAAAATGTTCCCCAATATCCATAAATTCTTGTGCATTTATGGAGGAAGGTAAAGTACCTATTATTTGTCCCAGGTCTGTGAAGGTCATTCACTGGGTCACTTCAAGACCTTTCACAGGCCGTGCTACACATCTTTACAGTCAACTGAGGGCAGCGATTCCAAGAAGTTGGCTGAAGCAGTGTTGTACCTTGAAACACAGTAAAATTTCTTGGAGCATGTGGTAGAAGAGCAGGGAAGAAGAAAACCAGTTGATCGTCACTTGAGCAACAGGCAATAGGGAATACTGCATCACTGGCTTCTCCTCTCTTAAGCAAGAGCACACTGGATACCCCCCCGATCCAGATGTCGGAGTGTGTGCCGTGAGGTATGCAGGCCAGGAAGTGCTCCTCCGAAGCCCACTTCCTCGGTGTATTGTTTCTCTCCGCAAGGCAATAATGCTCCTGCACTCCCTGCCAGAACGGAAGGCTCACAAAAACAATGCAGCACTCCCAGCTGATCCACATCAACACACATAATTATTGCTGTCTTTCTTCCACACGTCGAATGCTATAACAGCTTTTCGATGGAAATGAGAGATGTGTGGCCTTAAGTCAATTTAAACAAATGGTAACAGCATGCAGACATTCCCGCCTTTGCTGCATGTCATGCATTTTTAATAAAAGCTGCGCTTATCACAAAGAGGCAGGGCCGCCGATGCTCTCCAATGACGGCTTACCATGCATGAGCAACACAATGTTTCCGTGAGCCATGTTTCAGATGACTGCTCAGGACAGACATGATCACTCGACCATACACTGCGCTGTGCACCATAACCCCCCAGCAGAAAACCACCACCACCAAAACCTGTCCATTTAAGTCCTTTAAACATTAAAGCTTGAATGGACACTGCATAATCACCTTTAGGCCAAACAGAATCATTTTAGTTTCAGACTTATAATTTAAATCCTATTTACAGAGTGATCTTTCCTAATCTTTCAGAAGTCACAAAATTTTGTTACTACGGAGATAAGCATAAAATAAAATGTAACTCCATTCCAGAGCACAACTGCAGATGAATGGCGATGCTGATGAAGGCATCCTGCCGAAACACACCCATCCCATTACGAACAATAAAACTATTTTGACGAGTTTGTGTGGCCTCTCACATTTTTGTTTTAATTTTATATATACCAGGGGGTTCTGAGCACCCAAGTCCATAACTTGATTTTGCAAAGATGAGTGCATCTTCAGATTTTTCAAGCTTAATGTGTTAAAATATGCATATATTAAAAAATATGTATCAACAGAAAGTTCAAGCAAATTGCATATAAAAATTGGTAATACAGCAATGTTTTCCAAACAATAAAGCTACTTCTTAAGGTATCAAGGGGCAGCAAGTATCAGAGTGTTTAGAGCTACCACCCAGAAATCAAAGGGCCGGGGTTTGAAATCCTGCTCCCAGTATAAAGCCTTTGATCAAGGTACCTGCCCTAAACTGATAAAAAATAAAAAATTACCCAGCTGTACAAATGGTATATCATTGTAAGTAGCGTCAAGCTGAGCAACCACCACATAAATCCATCCATCCATCCATCGCCAACAACCATTGGGCCCAAACAAGCCAGAGACTTAGCCAGCAACACAGGGCACAAGGGGGAGGGGACACAACCAGGACACCAGTTCGTTGTAAGGCACCCCAAGCAGAGCTCGAACCCCAGACCCACAACACAGCGCACAGCGGAAGAACCCTCCACACCACCCTGCCCCACCAGATAAATCAATAACCATATTTTAAATATGTAAATATGGTGTGGTGAGACTAGCCTACACATAATTGTTCATATATCAAAAACAGAGCTCAGGACTAAATAGATCTCATTCAACCAGGTATGGACTGATTTGCCAATTTTTTTTTCATCCAATAAAGTGTCAACTTCAGAACAATTACATTGTGTTATTTCAATAACTGACTTTGGTGCATAACTGTAAACTTCAAACATCGCCGAAGGAACAATGTTCATTTTAACATTATAAGAAACGTTACCTTATATGAAAAAATATATAAAGCAAAAAGCAACATGAAGCTAAAACATGTTTAATGAATAACCCTTCAAATAATCTGTATCGGTAAATATTGCAGCATTTATTTTAAGAACATTATTCTGATGTGCAAACACCGTTTGAATACAGAAATGCAAAAAAAAGTGTTTTGGTCTAATGGTCTTACATACTCATCCTTTGTGTAGAATTAATACCCAAACACACATTGTCTGAAACCACTTATCCTAGGCTGGGTTGCAGGGAGCCTAACCTGGCAACGCAGGGCGTAAGAGATACACCCAGGATGGGACACCAGTCCATCACAAGGCACCCGAAGCAGGGCTCGAACCCCAGACCCACTGGAGAGTAGGACCTGGTCAAACCCACTGTGCCACCACACCCCCCTAGAATTAACACCCTGGTGACTTAAAAGAAGTGCTATCAAAAGGGAAAAAAATGAAAACATAATTGGGATTACTACTGTGGTGGAAAGAGTAATGAGGCTGTTCTACATAAATAGAAAGTGAGGTGTTTGCCCAGCTATTTGTCACCTTCTTTAAAGTGAAGGGTGCACAGCAGGGCCTGCAGCACAGCTCTGGAGAACTTCCTCAAATCATGGAGCTGGGAATGTCCCATGTTTAAACGGACAGCCAGCCTGGTTATTTTGGGAATAATGGGGCATTGTGACTGGGCTGCTGCCTACCACGTGCAACCTGCTGCTCGCTGGGAACACAGCGACTCCTGGCCCTCCCTGACCCGACCCCTGGCACTCCATTCGCCACCCAGGCCTAATTGCTGTCATAAACAGAGTAGGAGTAAAATCGGCTCCGCCACTATTTTTACCACACTTTCAACAGAAGGAAATCTTCACCTAAAATGTGCCCTGCTGCTACAATCATGTGAAGCTTAGTATGTACAGCGGGCAGTTGGTGGCCGTGGAAAACGTAATTATCTCGATCCCGCACAGCAGTCGCAAGGTCTTGAAATGGAGATGAATCCACCAGTCCACAAACACAGCAAAGAATGGTAGTTGTTTCTAAAGGCTGCTGTGTCTTGGGAGATCATGCTGTAGCAGCCGTGGGAATGAGGCTAATGAAAACTGCTAATGGTCTATATTTCAGCTCTGCAAAATATGACTTTTTTTCTGGTTGCAGGTATACGTGGATCTGTTATTCTAACTTTAAACACTAAACATATACTGTATAATAATAATAATAATAATAATAATAATAATATTATTATTAACGGGGTGGCATGGTGGGGGACTGGGCAGCACTGGTGGGGCACTGGGCAGCACTGGTGGGGCACAGTTCCCGAAGCGTGGGTTCAGACAAGGGTCTGAATTCAGCTCTGTTTGTGTGGAGTTCACATGTTCCCCCTTGTTTGCATGGACTCTGTTTGGGTGCTGAGCTTTCCTCCCATTTCCAATTTGTGAGTGCACACTGGTCATACTGAGTGAATGAGTGTGTGACATGTTGCTTACACTGCCTAGCTTAGCCCTGTGTTTCTAGGTAGGATAGGATCCAGATCACAGCAACCATGCACTGAACAAGCAATAATGGTTGGGTGGATTAAAAGAACATTTTCACTCTTTGCCGACTGCTTCTTTTTTTAAAAAAAATATTATTTTTAAATTTAGCTGCGAGGACATGTCACTGACAACTGACAGCTTTGACAGTTGCAAGATGATGAGCAGAGGTGTGAACATAGTCTCCTCCCACCTTGCAGGACAAAGCACTCTAGCAACTGCTGTACTTCCACTGAGTCCAGGTTTCGCTGGGTCTGCACTGGAAGCCAAGACAGTCAAAGTTTCAGCACCACCCATCATTTGGGCTTCATACATTTCTCATCAGAAAATTCATTTGCGCTCACAGCTAGATTCAGATTTATTCTTACTGTACTTCATTATGCTGAATAGTGCCAACTTAATAATAGCACAAAGCAACAATTTCCCCTTTAAAGAAATTTCTGAAGGGGACCACGGTTCATTACCAGTGTACACTTTGGTCAAGGAAGAATCCTGTCGCTGGTACACCTATCGATACAGATGAAGCAGAAAGAAACCGTATGTCTTTTTCACTGTTCTCAAACATTTAGCATAATGTGTAATCTGCACTGTCACTGATTTCTTTCATCTGAAGGACACAAGACAGCTAGAAGCAGTTACTGAAGTGTAAATAAATAAAAGATAAATAAAATCATGAACTGTCAGTGTGGGAGTAAGGGTAAAACCGAGTCATCAAACTAAAAGGAGCCCTGAAATATTTACTGCGCAGAGGAAAAAGCTGGTCACACGACTGCAAAAGCCACAGAGAGGGTCAGAGTTGCCGTGACAGCGCATTAATCACCTTGTTTGCATAGCCCATCATCAATGGGGCTCATTCAGACTGACTACACATCTCCGAGTATTAATAGTAATAACAAATTACTAGGGAATGACAGGCAGTCAGCGAATGTGAAACTGATACTGAAAAAATAACAAGGACGCCAGTGTGTGCAGGACACCACTGAAGGGTTGTTGGTACCATGCTCACCCAGTAACGTAGAGCCCTTCCTCATCCCTCTTACACTTCATGTATCGGTATACTTATATATACAGTATACATTGATATCTAATGTCATGTATTCCTTTTGCTTTTCCCTGAATTATTTATGTGTATGCCTCTAATGGTATATAAACTATATTTCTTTACTTTAGCTTATATGTACATATGAATTTCTGCAGAATTTATCATTTCCCTATTATTTAAGATTTTATACTGTCTATCTATATTTATATATTATACATATACATTCTTGTACTCAAGTATATATAATATTATACTCGTATAGGGCAGATTTACGTAACAGGCTCCAGTATCTATGTGTGAAATAGATAACAGCTAAGTTTAAAACTATTCACTGATTGCATTTTAAATTCTGCAAATGCAGAGTTCATATCACAAACAACACACCTTCAGGTAATAATAATAATAATAATTTTTTTTATTTATTTTTTTTTTAAAAAGGTGCAATAAAATAACTACAAGACAACCAAAAAGAAAAAAAAAAAAAAAGTTTAGTCATGATGAGTTGAAATTGAATGAATCATTCGCTGAAAAGGTCATATGCTGAACCTCAGGACAAGTTCAAGTTTCAGTTCAAAAATGGATTTAAAATATATACGGCTAAAGAAACGCATGTTAATTCAAAATAAGAAAGTGTGTATAATAAATAATACTACACTACAGTCAGCACACCCTGCGCTCCGGCAGCGCGTCCTAGGTAGCGGACATGATTACAGTATAATAAACTACAATAGGGCGGCGCTCAGTGTAAAACTCTGGGAAAGTTGGAAAAAGTTGTAAATGAGGTTATTTACCTGCTCTCTGTCCATGATGGACTTTCTTCCGCAGAATAGTGAAGGCTTTCAGGGTCGAGCCCCTCAGACTGAGAGTAAGTGATCTCGGTCGTCGGAAACTTTCCCATGTTTTACCATCCATGATTACTTACTCGTTACACAGAGTTAGCGCCCCGCGCTTATCGTTTCTGCGAATACAATAATACGAAGAAGTCGCGTGTTTCCCGCTACAGAGGCTGTGTTTTTCACACGTGAAAAGCCTCTGTGTCATCCGCTGCCGATCCATACTTACTCCCCATGCTGTTTCACTATAATATCCCTTCCTCTTTAACAGAAAACTTGTGCTTTGGCTCTTCCTCATTTGCATAAGTTTAACAACGGCCCGGGGCATTCTGGGAAATGTAGTCATACGGCTTGTCCACGTTTTTCGTTGGCGTTGTTGTACACGTACTCGACTGAATATGTCATTGTCGGACGCCGTATATACTGTACTCTGAATATTATTTTGTTGGTGTCACGATGAAAAAATTAAATTATTCAGACAAAATATTTAACTATATACATGTAATCCTCAAATCAATGAATAGAGAATAAACAAGAACAACTAACAAAGAACAATGAGTGGTTTATAAATCATAAATGTACATCAGTACAGTTTTCCCTGTCAGTGCAACAATATCCAACCACTTTTTGTAATTTACATATTATTTATTTACATATTTTGTATCTACACTGCTATTTATACTCTTGTGTTTGTATATTCTGTAAATATGCTATTTATTATTCTGCAATTCTGTGTCAGCTGTTTGTTGTCTGTAAATACTGGAAGCATCAAGAACCACAGCAAATTCCTTGTGTGCGTCAGCACACTGGCCAATAAAACTCATTCTGATTTTGATTCTAAATGTATTATCAAGAAGAGGGGGTGCGGTGGCGCAGTGGGTTGGACCGCAGTCCTGCTCTCCGGTGGGTCTGGGGTTCAAGTCCTGCTTGGGGTGCCTTGCGGTGGACTGGCGTCCCGTCCATGGGTGTGTCCCCTCCCCTTCCGGCCTTACACCCTGTGTTGCCGGGTAGGCTCCGGTTCCCCGTGACCCCGTAAGGGACAAGCGGTTCTGAAAGTGTGTGTGTTATCAAGAAAACAATACATTTTATTTCAGCAAAAATTCATGTTGTCTTCAGTCCCCCCTACCCCCTTTTCAGTTCTGTATTTATGCTTTTAAAAACCAAAAACGAAGCAGTAAAGAAAAAAAGTGTAAACTAATATTCTTTGATTTAACTCTGCTACCTTATATTTTATTGTAAAGGTGTTAACAGATGACTAAGTCCTTTCTTGGAAATACCAGAGAGACGTTCTGCCCCGGAGTCTGTGATTGCTTCACCGCTCTTCGCTGTCTGCCGAGAAGTGTCAGGATTGCTACATCATTGTTTCGATATTAATTTGAATGTGTCACATGATTTGGTTGTGCGTCTTTCAAAACATAAAAACCATCCATGTCTCTACAGAGAGTTCAAAACAGTGAGCGCATATAGTCCCCCATAGTCATGATGTTGAGCCTAAAGAAATTTATCACAAGAATGAATGAGGAAATCCATTCATTTTGCCGATGAAACATGTCTTAAACATGTCTTAAGTTACACTATAAACTATATTCTCTACTTTATGAGCTGATGTTGCATCATTTGAGTGCTCACGTCCTTGCAAGCAATGCAAGAAGGCAGTCTTTTCAGCCTTGGTAGATGTCAAAGTGACAAAGGCCTATTGAGCTAATAACCTGAGATATACTCTCGGCAGAAATCAAAAAACAGTACCGACAATTTTTTGCCATTTCTGTTGCTGTAATGCACTCATTGTATTCTTTCTCTGAGATATACTTCTGAAAAAAAAATCTGTTAAATACATAAATGTAAATATGTTTAAAATTTGAACTTTCCTCTTAGACTCATCTAAGTTGGGTACAATTATTATACCACGTGAAGCTTTCTTCCATTTTACTAACATATTTCTTTCTTTCACCAAAACTATGGTAAATTACTTCTGCATGATAAATTCTACAAAGAAAGGAAAGCCCTTTCAGATGATAATCTTTGAGGATGATGGTGCCTACTCATGCTCATGTCTGACCAGGGAGGGGAAAAAATGCATTTTAGAAAATCTGAGCAATAAATGTTTAGCAGGTTTGTAATCAAAAAGCTCAGAAGAGTTCTGTATAACCATTGCTTCAGACTAAACAATGGTTTGTGTTTAGTCTGCAATTATGATTCTGGGAATTTAGCTGAGATGACCTGATAATGAAATTCTTTATAAGGGCACTTATCGTTAATTGTTTTCATTTTAATTTACTCAGTAATTGCTACTACATAAGCTTCCCATAAACTCTTAGAATATTATTCAAGTCATTGAACTTTAAAGCAAAATTTGAATCCAATAGATAATAGTACAACTGCTGTTATAATGATGTACATCATGAAAGGTGGAACATTCAGATTATGTTAAATTACATAATCAATCAAGAATATATTAACAGTATAAAACATTTAAATTTTAACCAGATCTCAGATGAAGAACGGAGAATCAGCTGATACTGTGATACAGTGAATGAGTCAGAGCATTAAGTGTAGCGAAAACTTGTAAACAACCCAATAATATCCGAAGTGATCACATCAGATTTATTTTTTTATATAATTATTTTTCAAAACAAGATGTACTTCTTCTTGAAACCAAAAGCTTTGCATTAACTGGCCATGTTTTTTGCATGATAAAAATAACACTTCCGTTTGCATGAAATATCACACGACTTCTTGAACAACTATGGAATAAAGGTAAAAATACATTTTAAACTGACATGGGGATTTCTAAATCATCATATAGGTTGAAGGTGATCATAGAGTAAAAAGACCAAAATACATCAGAACAGAGCAGAATAGCTGCTGTCACATACCGTATATCATATGTGTGAGTCTCATTCTTACTACAAGAAAAACTCTTGCTCTTTTTGCTGGCAGGAGATCAATGGTCTCTGCTGTATCACACTACTCAAACAATGCACAAAAAGTAAAGCATGTGGCCAGTGTATACCTTTATACTGTAAAAACCAATGAGTTGAAAATGCAAAAAAAAAAAATCATGATCACAGAACATCAGCAGATATATGGCTGATTTTACATTAAATTTCAATTCATGCTGTCACTGATTTAATTTCAAACACTGTTCAGTCTCTGTTGGACTTACCATAAATGCATGTGCCAATTGTTGACATACAATGTACAGCTTTAATGGACAAAGGTGCAGTGCACCACTAGACCATATATACCATATATTATTTACTTCAGTGATTTAGAAGAACTAAACATTATGACACATTATGTTGGGCAATCCAAAATATATAAGCTTGTTCTTTCAGCCTATGTTTAACTTTGGCGGAGAATAAACTGGAAATAGGGAATATTGGGAGTATCTGACATACTTGTGTTTATGTAAATGATGTAAAAAAAAAATATCAGTATGTAAGTTTTTATGCAGCATGCATGAATGTATATGTTACATGTCCCCACCCAGAGTATTTATGGAAATTAAAGGACAGGCTTCCCTTACCACCATCCTTGTGATTCCATGTGGGCAGGTCCTAACAGATAAAAATAAAAAAAGTAGTTATTACTCATTTTTAATGGATTGACTATTTATGACAAAGTACTATTAGAAGAAAAAACCCACAGCAATTTTTAACAAGTTAATAACTAACAGGTCCACAAAACGGGTTTTTGTTTCCTAAAAGAAAACTGCACTTGTTTAAAAATTACCTGTCAATTACCTTGAGCCAATTACACTTGCATGTATTTATATTTTCTTTAACAATCAACATGTAGGATATGAATTAATTGTGCCTGATGATTTTCTAACAAATAAATAAATAACAGATTTTTAAATTAAATGTAGCTGAACCCGTAGTTGTACAGCTACTACTCCTTTGAGCAGGATAGAAAGTAAAAAGCACGTAAATACCATTATATGTGTTTTGAACACTTTTCACCACATCACATTTTCAAGGGTAATATTATAACTGCTCGGTGGCTGAATAGTAAAAAAAAAAAAGTTTATATTCTTGCTCCCCATTTAAAAAGTCCCAGAACACCGTTCAACTTTTATAACTTCTCCTTGGACCAATGGACCCTAAAAAACATGCATTTTTGAAATGATTAAAAAAAAAAAAAAATCACAGTCCTGTTTACAGCTAATCTATTTTAATAGGCTCCAAGCTCGCAGCGCAGGCTGCTACTGATGAGAAATAGCCAGCAATGATGTCATTGTTCCCTGGGCAGACGCCGCAGGCCACGCTCGTTGGCTTTTGGATGAATAGCGACTTTTGAATCCAGTCACTGCAGCAACTGTGGACTGAGCGGCACTTTCTCGGGAGCCGCTGCCTGGGAACAGGCCAGCATTCACTCCATTCCTACACCCACTTAGCGCTGCCAGGAATGTCCGTTACTTTTCTGGAGTCACATGTTCCGCAGACCCTGAGCATGAAAGCCATAGCATCTGCATAGCATTCGAGAAAGAACTCTTTTATTGTTACTTCAGTTTCTTCTGTGCGCCAGCTGCCAAGCAGTCGTACGAAGATGAGATGCAAAATAGCAAGAGATAATATGAAATAAGAACTGACAATGCACCGTATTATCCAATTTATTTGTTTAAGAGTTGAAATTTCCAAAGAAAATCCAACAAATGCATGCCAGCATAAATGTAGATCTATGTATAAACACACAGATCAATACCAAGATAGATATGCAAATACCTACAAATATAGACATATTCTTTTGCCATCAGCCAAGCCAGCATGATGCACAGCAACTCCAAAAGGCAGTGAGTGACTATAATGTCCATCTCGGGGATCTAATCATGCTGCTACTTACTTTTGCCCTCCTAAACAAAGTGCAGAGGCAGCTGAAGAAAGCCATGACCAAGTTGGCCCAAGGTGCGTCCGGGGTCACGGTTCAGGGGAGTCGAAGGTGGCAGATCTGCTCCACCCCCGGGTGGGGGTCTCACACTACGTTGTGGTGCTCTCAGTCTGGTGCCGCGGCTTAGAAGCAGATGGCTGGGAAAGCGGGACTGAGCTCAGGGAAAGAGGGGCGGGGTCACTCACTCTAAAACACAACGCGGGGGCAGAAGCCAGGGATGCTGCCTGCAAGCCAATGCAGCCCCCCCAAACTTCTAGTGACTCAGAGGGGACGGCTGCTGAAGGTTCAATCAGCAGTCAGCTTGCTGAACTGTATGTATGAATTAAATGCACTGCAAGCCATACATAGCTTTTCATATAGTGCCGTCTAATGGGAAGATTCAACTGTTCAGTGAAACAGGAACATATATGAAGTCTCCGGCCTTTTTTGAAGAATTTTTTTCCCATATATTTCTCATAGAATATCAAGCAAGATAAAAAAAAATAGATTCACCTGACACTTATCTGTAAAGTTGACATTAATTTGCCAGTTCACACAACTGGGCAACTTTTACCATATCAAATGAATACCCTTGACTAATGGTATTACAGCAGAAGAGGGGGTTCAAACTACGGTTCTTCGATTGCAGCGTGGTGGTTCTAAGAACTACATAACCTACTGTCACCAGCAGCAACATTTCTTAATGTACTTTCTTATATGCATGGAACTGTGCCAGGATGCTCATTGACCAGTGTGATCATATTATTCAGAATAAAAGTTACAGGAATAAAAAATGCTGACTATCAAGTAATCAGTTATTAATTAATACCTTTGCCCAAGGTGCTTTACAATATTAGGCAAGGTAGATTAAACCTGTAACCTTTGGGACTAAAGACATCAGCACTAACCACTATGCTACCAGCTGTCCCTAAGAAAGTCGCCATCATAAAATGTCAGCAGATATAGGACTGATTTCACATTAATTTTCAATTTATGCTGTTACTCGTTTAATTTCAAACACTGTTCAGAGTCTCTACTGGACATACCATAAATGCATGTGCCAGTTGTTGATACATAACGTACAGCATTAATGGACAAAGGTGCAGAACACAACAGGAACATATTTATTACTTACTTCAGTGATTTAGAAGAATTAAAAGTCTTCATACCTCTCTCTATAAGCATTAATGAAGAGGTCATTCATATTTTATATTCAGAGAATAACATGCAGTGACATATTATGTCGGGCAATCCAAAATATATAAGCCTGTTCTTTCAGCCTATACTTAATTTGGTGGAGAATAAACTGGTACTCGGAAATACTGGGAGTATTTGATATACTTGTGTTTATGCAAATAATGTAAAAAATATCAATATGTAAGTTCTTTTACAGCATGCATATGTCGCATGTCCTCACCCAGAGTACACACACACACACACACACACACACACACATTTTCAGAACCGCTCGTCCCATACGGGTCGCGGGGAGCCAGAGCCTACCCGGCAACACAGGGCGTAAGGCCAGAGGGGGAGAGGACACACCCAGGACGGGACGCCAGTCTGTCGCAAGGCACCCCAAGCGGGACCCGAACCCCAGATCCACCAGAGAGCAGGACTGTGGTCCAACCCACTGCGCCACCGCACCCCCTTCCCCTCACCCAGCGTATTTATGGAAATTAAAGGACAGGCTTCCCTCACTGCAATTCTTGTGATTCCATATGGGATTCCATGTAATTACTTAAAATAGCTTAGCCATTTATAAATATTGAGTTTTTAACTGCATCAGTTCAGGTATCAATAAGTACCTTGCTCAGGGGGTACTACACCAGGAGTGGCGATTCAAACCAAAGACTGTTAGATTGGAAGACAATGGTTCTAATCACTACACCAGCTGTTGGCTCAAGTGCCTATACAATGAACAAACATTAGTACAGGGGTATACTGTAAATATGCTAGATGTCATAACTTGTACAGAATTGACTTACAAGGCATGCTCTGAATTTCATATGAAAATATTCCTCAGAGCAGCACCAATCCACATGTGGAGGAACTTGCAACACATCCACAAAGGCCACAGCTGTTGAGCTACTGTATCCGCGCCAGGACCTTAGTATGACTTTGTGCCTCAACTACAAGGAGCACAAGAAGTCATCTGATTTTAGGTGCTGGACAGCCTGAGTAAAAACAAAAGTACATTTAAGGCTTAAATAACTAGGGTAGCTGATAGCATATTAAAAGAAATGTTCCCCTTGGCTCTGGAGCTCAGAGGTTCAAGTCACACTATTGGTGTAGTGAAAATTTGCCTACTATATAAACGGATGAATAATTCTTTGTAGTGTTGCCTTAGAGAAAGGCATCAGCTAAATGAACAAAGAGATGATTAAATCATACTGTATCATCCAGCCTTTATTCAGCATCACTACAACATAATTTCAGTTGTATGTAGATATTTAGCTAAACTATTGCCATTTAATTTATTTCAATATATGTTTTTTTAATTTTATTTTTTTTCCGATATATCTTACATGGGGGGTGCAGTGGGTTGGACTAGGTCCTGCTCTCTGGTGGGTCTGGGGTTTGAGTCCTGGTTGGGGTGCCTTGCGACAGTCTGGCATCCCGTCCTGGGTGTGTTCCCTCCCCCTCCAGCCTTATGCCCTGTGTTGCTGGGTTAGGTTCCAGTTCCCTGTGACCCTGTATGGGACAGGTGGTTTAGACTGTGTGTGTGTGTGTGTGTGTGTGTGTGTGTGTGTATGTGTGTGTGTGTGTGTGTGTGTGTGTTCACATTTTAGTTTATTACAATATTTTGCTATTATGTTACAATAAAAAGTCCACACGCCTATAATGTGCGTAAGAGATCGAAGACACCCACGCAACACATTTCAGCCAGCATTGCTTCTTCACCCTTGAGGACTTTCCAGCCACATGTAAAGCATGAGTCCCACTTCCCTTTTTGAAACTTCAGACCAACAGACATACAAGGTTTAAAAACAGATGCTAAGTCTGCTGCTCCTTTGCCAGTAGGCTCACCCATCTTCATTCATCCCTATGTTTTTTTGGTTCTCAAGCACTATTACATGAACAGAGGGTGTGAAAATCATCTCAAACACAATTTATGTCTTTGCTTTTGTCGGGCTGTGAGGACATCTCAGAATTCTCCTCGGGTCATTCTCATCACCACTCTTCCAAGTGGCAAGTCCTTGACCTCCATCTTCCTAGTTCTTTTCCTAATATTTTTAGTCAACGCCTCACCCAAACTGAACCCTATTCATCCACAGGACTGTCCATCTCTTATGCTGCCCTTCATTTCTTTTCTAAACTGGTTTATGTTTGCATTTATTCATTTAGCTAAAAATTTTGTCAGAGGCAAATTTCAATGTTAAGCTATCTACAAATATTTAACCCATTTATAAAACCGGATAGTTTTACTGGAGCAATTCAGGGTAAGTATCTAGGTCAAGGGTATCATGCCTGGAGGTGGGGCTTAAACCTGAAACCTTTAGGTCCAAAGACAGCAGTTCTAATCACCATACTACCAGCTCCCCGCAAAGCACCTGCCAACTCCAAAGCTTCCTTTTGCTTCAGCACGACCACCAGTCCCTGCATTTCACACCTGGATTTCTTGAAATTTCAGATAAAAAATATGATTTTTCATACTGGAAAGTTTGCATGTATTCATTTAACTAATGATTTTCTGAGAAGGGACTTGCAATTATTAACTAGTATTTAGCTAACCCTAACTGCAACCCTTGGTCCAAGGTGAGAGTCAGAGTGCTTCTACACTGCAATGCTAGAAACCATCTACACAGCAGAGCAATATAAAACATATATATTCTCACAGTAATGGAAATTCAAATTCACCATTTCACCGAAAATGCATGTTTTTGAAGTGT
The DNA here is from genome assembly GCF_900964775.1 of Scleropages formosus. Taxonomy (NCBI): domain Eukaryota; kingdom Metazoa; phylum Chordata; class Actinopteri; order Osteoglossiformes; family Osteoglossidae; genus Scleropages; species Scleropages formosus. The sequence continues at coordinate 16,226,036 of NC_041819.1, read as the reverse complement.
AGGTCAAAATCAGAGCACCTGGAGAAAGTCATGCAGAAGGGAGGAAAACACACAAACTCTATACAGGCTGAATGGGGATTGAACCCACAGCTAAGCAGCAGTGAGAAACAGAGCTGGATTTTGGTGTTCCTAAAGCCTAGGCACTTTCATTGAGAAATGCGCAAAAAAGAAGGGTTTACGCTGACTGACATGATGAGATTGAAACTATTCTAATGTTAAGTTAAGTGGTTGATAAGGAATTATGTTTTTAAAATCTATTTTTCTTATAAATTTCAGTTGTATTAAATTTATTTCTCATTATCTTTTTTCCTGATTTGAAATTTTTTCCCGTCTTCATAGATTGTAAAAATTTTGTAGGCCGAGGTATCATGCCTTCAAACTGCCTAATGAGAAATGTGTCACCGGTGAGACACCAGTACTGCTTGCTATGCCTCCATGCCAAAAACCGCACTATGTGACAAGGTACCGCTTCAAGACACCACATATTTCCATGTCCCAGTTTGCATATTTCAAGCTTTTGAGGAACAGCAGTGTGGCCCATTTATTGCGCTGCCCGTCATCTTTCCTCTTCTTCATTGTGCCACAGAACCACAGGATATAGTAAATACCATCAGCCCAAAGCTGACCCTGCCAGGTAAATGTTTAACACCAGTCCCTAACACGAAGCCACTGCCTTTGTGGGCTACAGTGAAGCTGTCAACAGGTCAAAGAACTGACTCGGTTCGGTCCCATCTCGATCAACATGCATTAAATTGGTATGTGGTCGCACTGTAATGACCGTGACCTCAGACGGAACAGTGAGAACTCATCCACCTTCTCTACTTCAAAGGCCATGATGTTCAGACTAAGAAAATATTTGAAGGGCTTGGGAAGTCATTTGAAAAAAAAACTTTTTTTTTTTAAAGTAAAATTATAATAGCGGCCTTTAATATTAATGTCATCTAGCTGGCAATTTTTTTGAGAGCAATTACTGACAAGTGTTTGTGTTGAACAGCACAGCCTATTTCCATTTACATTTACATTACAGTGACTTATTTAGTAGACACTAAAGCGATGTAAATCTCAGCAAACAATATAAAAGTGTGTTGTTCCAACAGATGGATAGACTTGGATGCAGACACATGATTCTTTAGCACAATTTATCACATAGCACTATATGAACTAGTATATATTACATGAGTAGCTGCATACAGATCACTTACTTCTTTATCTGTTTGTTTTTAGAAATAACACAGAGCATATTTGTGGAGCACATAGCAGATTAGGGAAACGTGAATATCTATTGACCCGTTTTTATTTCATTTATTCTATTCATTGATGGGGAGTTGTGGTGGCACAGTGGATTTTGCCAGGGCCTGCTCTGTGGTGGGTCTGGGGTTTGAGTCCTGCTTGTGGTGCCTTGCAGCGGACTGGTGTCCTGTCCAGGGTGCATCCCCTCCCCTCTCAGCTTGCTACCCCTTGCTGCTGGGTTAGACTCCGGTTCACCACAACAAGTGATTGTGTGTTTATTGATGTCATCAGATATTTGCCCTTCCATTTGCAGGTATTTATTTTGTTTTAATCACTTCTGTACAGCTACTGTGCATATTACTGTGCTCCACCAGACATCAGTTTCTTCTTCAGAAACTAAATTAACAGCACTGCAGCTATTGTAACCCAAATGTCACTCCTTAAAATTCAGCAGTAACATTGCTAGTGGTCTAATTAGACAGCACTGAAATAAGACTGGAGAACAAAAGTCCTTTCTTTAAATGTAAATTGCTATGCTGCTGCAGGTCTTATTACAGGACATGGTGAAAAAAGGCCAAAAAGGTCCTTCAAGTTACAGACTGTTCAAAAGCCAAAGAGTAAAGATGACTTCTTTTCAAATCTGATGTCAGATTTTTTCACCGACCCTCTCCTTTGTGTATTAAGCCTTTAATTAATTTGCTCGACTCAATATCTTATTGAAGGTGCTGTGAACTTACGGAAATCCCTGCTTGGGAAATAGTAGGAGAAAATAGTGTGTCCTTTTTGTGAAGGAAATTCTATTGGTACATCATTAATATTTTCAGCTGCAAATATTGAAATGTATTGGACATACGCATTATGGAAAAAAACTTGCAGAGATTTTGGGAACTTGAAGGTAAATGGGAAGTAAATGAATAATGCAAAAATGTTGATGCAAGCAAGTAAACAAGGTCTGAAAAGAGCTGTCTGTTGACACAGGGTGATAAGGAAGAATGGATAGATAGAGTGATGGAATTTCTGATAGACAGGCAGAGGCACCTGACCTGTTGGACGAGGACAGTCGCTATCAGCTTCCACACAGATATTTAACTCTTTGAAAATAAAGCCTAGAAGTTTCACTTAATTAACAAGAAAAGAATAATTTAGATTTTTTTTTTGGAGTGTTGATCTTGATATGGAATGTAATACTCACTCTATGGTACTGATCTTCAAAGAGGTCATGGATGCCACATGGTTGTCTGTCTCTCTGGTTTTCGACAGTCTCATAATTGCTGTGCTCAGAGAAGGCCAAGCATGCGTGTGCATCATCAACAGTGTGTCCGGTGGGTAAACATGGCCTTAAAAACAGCTTTCTGGACCACATCAGGTCCCTCTTTGCAATTTCAGTCATCACCACCCACATGCTCTCCTTGGAGAACACGATTGTGCTCGGCTTGTGCTTCACAACGTGCACGTGTTTGCCGGGGGCCATCTTCTCTTTACGATACAAGCCGCAGGGATTCCTGGGCTGACACAGTGACTTTGGTCACCTTGGATCAAATCGCCAATGTAGAGAATGTCATAATCGCCATCATCAACCTCAGCTGCAATTGGAACCATTTGCTCCACGGTCATTTCCTCCAGGACATGACCTTTCTGATGAGTTTGGTGATATATTACTGTTCCTCCAGGAAAAGGCTTGACAGTGATTCCCTCCTTCTGCTTCTTACAGCTGCAGAGTCATAGCAAATGAAAGCAATACACATCTGAAAAGCAAACACAGGACAAAAATAAGTTAATAAAATCATCTTATATTATTTACCATAATTATAATAGGTCAAAAATTAATAACTAATTGGATAGTTTTCTTTTTTTTTTTTTACTGTCATTTAGCAAGTGCTCTAGTGATTATGCCTGCAGCCATTAGACCAAGCAGTTTCAGGTTTGAATCCCACTTCTTGCTATAGTATGTTCACTAAGGTTCTCACCCTAAAAATAACCCAGCTGTCTAAATTGGTAAAACATTGCCATTCACTTTAGGGAAGAGTATCAGCTAAGTGAATAAATTTAAGTGCAGCTGATGTTTTTCCTAAAGGAACTTACAATGTTAGGGCTGAATATTTAGTTTCATATGATTTACTCAATTATACCCTGGGTATTTTTTGTACTGCAGCAGTTCAGGGTAAGTAACTTGATCACAGTAATTGAAACAGGAATAGGGATTCAATCTCAGATCCTTCTAATCATCACACTAACTTCCACCATCCTCTGACTAATTTAGGTATTGAGTTACAAATAATATTATATTAATATTTTCATTTAGGCTCTCAGTCCAGGGACAGTGGGTGGCGTAGTGATTAGTGCCACAATCATATTTTCAATGCACGTAAGTCTGAATCCTACTCCACTCCCACTGTAACAACACCCAGGCAGTTGGGAGTGTGGTGGGTAAAGCTACTGCCTGTGGAGCTAAAGGTTACAGGTTTGAATCCTCCCTACTGCTGTAGTATCTTTGAGCAAGCTGCTTACCTTAAATTGTGCCTATAAATATTACCCAGTTGTATAAATAGGTAAATGATTGCAGGTACTTTAACATCCTGGGCTGATTCAGAGAAAGTATCAGGTAAATAAATAAACAAAAATGCAATACCCTTGAACAAAGTACTTACCCTGAATTTCTTCAGTAAAAATTACTCAGTTGTATAAGAGGCTGAATCACTTTAAATAGCCCAGTATTCAAATTTAACATTGTTTAAGAGGAAGCTGTCAGTCAAATTAATAAAGAACGCCAGTTAATACAATTTCTGTTGTACCCCACTGAGCCCTGTCACGTAATTCTGAAGCAGTGCATGCAGTTCAACAGTTGTCCCACTTTCATGGGCAAAATCATTTTAATAAATATTTTAATTTTGTTTAATAAAGGTCTTCTTAAATAAGCAAAAATATATTTTTTAAAAAATTTTCCTGAAACTGAATCTTCCCGGAACGCTGTGAAAATACTGTACTGATGAAATACACTTTATAGATGCCTCCCTAGCATGATCTTCGGTGTCCTGTTACAACATGCTAGTCACCTGGTGTGACATGTCACTTTGGAGACAACCTGCTTTCAAAGGAACATCTGACTACTCGGCTCTTTGATGCACTTGGATGAAATCCCGATAAACACCCGGGATGCTGGATATCACACTTGTGCCTGTCTTTGATGCGGGCTGTGCTATCTGTGTCTCCACTCAGTATCTTCTTCATTCCCACCTGAGATAAGTTATAAAACAAGGTGGGAACACATCGCTTTTAACATACAAACCCAAGGACCCAAAATTGCATCATGATAAAAACTTGGAAAACGATGCAGTGTATGTGCATCTACATATATTACGACATATTTGGTATTTAAATTAACATAAAATGATTTTTATTTTGCCCTATTGCCATAATGAAGGTATCTATAATCCTTAATCACTTTAATAGAAGTCCACTATCTTGAATTCCATGGTGTCTTTCATTAACTTACTTTCTAACTACATGACTCACTGTTTGGAATAATCAAAAATTGAAGAAGAAATGAAAGAGAGAGGCAGTTAGAGAGAGGGGGCTTCTTAATATTTTTAATATGCATAAGAAACATAAGAAAACTGCAAGGTTTTATAAATCAAATGCTGTGCTGTGCTTCTGAACTGCACTTGCACACAGCGGTAATAAATTTTATTTTTTTAAGTGACTTTTTTGTGATTTTCAGGTATGTGTTAAGCAAATAATATGCTCATTAGGAATTTTTATCTGTTCATAATTCTGCATAATGGCCGTGCAATAAATATATGGGAGTACTACGTATATCACAAACCCAGTTTAGCGGAGCACCCCAGTGAGATGCTGTAAAAACTGCAGTGAAATAGCACAAGTGCAGCCCAGAGAGTTGATATCCACCAAGACAAAGAAGAGCTTTGGACAAAGAAATACGCCCATAAACAGGGAAAAGAAACTTTAATTTTTCTCTCATAAGGGTGTGCTTATTACCAAGAAAATTTATCATGGAGCTTAGAATGAGTTCATTACTCTTAGTCTACCATTTATTATTACTTTTCCATCTAGCAGTACTTTTTAAGAAAATTTTATATATATCTATGTGTATATGCTTCATTTTTAAGAAACTCTGAAGCAGCTGGGATTTTGAACAGCTAAAGGAAGTGCGTTTCCACAGAAGACTGTGCTTATACGTACGCGCAAGCTTATACAAGCACTTCAAAAACAGGTCTTATATAACTTCATAGCTCACATGCACAGGCAAATCTGATTGCAAGTTAAATTTCAAAATAACTTGAACAGAGAGAGCACATTTGCAGCCTGTTAATTAGAAGTTGCACCAAAGGTGGAAAAAGCTTGTCTGGACTCCGCCATGCAGAGAGAGAGCGAGAGACATGGAGTCACTGGGACATGAAAGCAGGGGGAACAGATTTGGTTCAGAACTTCATTTTTTTACCCCCCAGGGCCAGGCAAGAGAGGGACACACACATACCTTTTATTCTGAGGGTCCGATCCACGCCAAGCGTCCTTTACGCCTTAAATAAAATGAGGAGAGGACGTTCAGTGACTGAAAAGGAGACGACAGGAATGCCCAGGGCAGGACACCTCATCGAGAGCCAGGTTGTGCTCCTGGCCCAGGTCCAGGGCTTCTCCCACTTTCCTACAGTTAAGACGCACAGGAACATCTGGCGCACACGGAGCACGTAGAGAGTGTGACATCACTTACCTGCAATGCTGTCTCTTGTACACACACACACACACATACACATACGGTCCTACAGCTGAACAGGCCTCAGTCACTTTCTTGTGTATGAATCTTATTCATAATCTCTCTTTATAGCTGTTAAATATTTGCTCAGTATTTCCTCTTATAATTAGTTCAGTCTTTTCAATGTGTTGCATATATATAACAATAATGTGCCTTTAACAATTAATTACAGAAGGATTTTTGTCAATAGTTCAAATTCTCTGTCCACAAAAATGTTACTTTTATCTTATAAATTCTATGTATTTATATAATATAGATTATAATGTAGGGGGGGGGGGTGCGGTGGCGCAGTGGGTTGGACCACAGTCCTGCTGTCCGGTGGGTCTGGGGTTCGAGTCCCGCTTGGGGTACCTTGCGACGGACTGGCGTCCCGTCCTGGGTGTGTCCCCTCCCTCTCCGGCCTTACGCCCTGTGTTGCCGGGTAGGCTCCGGTTCCCCGTGACCCCATATGGGACAAGCGGCTCTGAAGATGTGTGTGTGTGATTATAATGTATCCATATCTCTTATTTTAAATAATATATATTTATATATATTTTGTTTAATGTCTATTACTGCTCTATAAGGGGAAGTGGACAGTGTAGTGGTTACAGGTTTTGCTTTGGATCTGAGGGTTGCAGGTTTGAATCTGACCTACTGCTGTAACTTTCTTGAACAAGGTACTTACACTAAAATTGCACCACTGAAAAGAAATTACTTGACTGTATAAATGGGTAAATAGTTGCAGGTAGCGGGGGGGGGCACAGTGGCGCAGTGGGTTGGACCAGGTCCTACTCTTCAGTGGGTCTGCGGTTCAAGTCCCGCTTGGGGTGCCTTGCGACGGACTGGCGTCCCATCCTGGGTGTGTCTCCTCCCCCTCCGGCCTTACACCCTGTGTTACCAGGTAGGCTCCGGTTCCCTGTGACCCTGTATGGGACAAGCGGTTCTGAAAATGTGTGTGTGTGTGTGTGTGTGTGAGTTGCAGGTAGCTTCATACTGTAAGCTGCTTTTGAAAAAAGTGCCAGCTAAACATACAAACATTTTTGGAAAAAAAAGCTGGATAATGGGGTAATTAGGATAATCAATTGATGATTTGAGGACAATTTTAAATAAGAATGATCAGTTACCTTGACGAAATCAGCAGCGAAACCATTGACACACACATCTAAATACTACCGTTCAGGCTATTCAGGCCATTCAGTACAATTTTTGTGTGCAGCTCATAGCTCTTCCATTTGTCTTCCAGGTGTGAAGGTGCTTATTGACACTTGACAGACAGTGAACATTGAACCAATACTTCCACATAGTTTTGAAAGATTGGCATGAATAATACAAATTTCAATTTCCTCAAGAATTCCAGTTTAAAGAATAAAACCAGACTCATACACAAGTAACATCTGTAACTGAAATTAAGTAATAAAAGAATATTGGGTTCAATTACAAATTAAATTGTTTTGATTTGTTTTAAAATAAGTTTTAAACAATATTTAGGTGCAACTAGTTCATTGTCATATACAGTATAGCATATTGCTAGGTAACACAATAGCACTGTTAACCTCCACCTAGATTTTCTGATACTACTCTATCATGCAATTGCATTCTATGCTATTCTACTGTTATTTTTCTTTTTCCTCGTGCTTTTCTGTATTATATATTCTCCTATTTTATGTTGCATTGCACTTAGGGAGTTGCAGAAATTGAATTTCATGACATATGTATAAAAGCAATAAAGCTGAACCGGATGGAACTGATGATAAAATATTAAGCAAAGAAAAAATCTTTACAGACAGCATCTGAGTCTACAAAGTTCTTGCAAAACATTAATGTAATACTATTAGTACTCATTACTTTCCCCTTAAGTACTATTTATTTATTCATTGTTAAATTTCTCAAAGTAAAATGTATATTTGTGTTTTACATATATTTCATTTTATATTGAAAAGTGCCTTAAGAATATGGCTGGAATGATATTAGTCACTTGATTAGTGTAAAATAAAATCCACCAGAAGTGTAATGACATCATTAGGTTTCCATTGCCTCATAAAGAACACACCTCTCAGACCTGTTTGAACACATTTCTTCAGAAACAGGGCAATACACACCTACCTTACATGCACCCTGTGGAAACAATGAATGAAGATTTGCATGTATACGGGTCGGTTAACCATTTATGCACTAGTTCGATTTAGTGCTCAAACCGAGCTGGCAAAATTGTGATCGTCGTGTGGGGTACAATCCAACAGGGAATTCCAAAAGTTGGAACCATATTCTAAGTGCCACTTTAATCACTGAGTTACAACACACACTGTAATTAAAATAGCAAGGCTTTTATGGTCAATTCCAGCCTGAGATACAGACGAGAAGTCCAAAGTTTACTAAACAGGGATAAAGATTAAGCATTCTGTAGAATTATTGCCATTTCATCTGCTTCATTTAAGCTTTCACAGCAGAAAAAAAAAGTTTCATCATGTAGGACATAAATTTACAAGTTCAAATATGTCTGAATGCTGCCTGCTTAGGAATGCAGGACATTTGGGACAAACCATCCATAGAAAGCAAATTACAATTCTAAACCTTTGAAAGAGTCTATAAATACAAAGATATCGCCACGATGATGCATCTGCGTCCTTGAAATATCCCCCCTAATTATAAATAAAGGCAGGTGTTTGCTTCTTCGGAGCCCATATTCAGATGGTGCTACTAAAATATAGTAGATTGTGCTCAGCTGTCATTGTTCAAACAATTAAAGCACATAATTCTCATGAAATAAAATCACTAACTATATGGAGCTATTACAAAGAAGGTCTCGCAATGGAATAGCACGGCACGTTTGACACGTCAGGCACGGACAAAGTCCACAACTCTTTACCTTGTGGTGAAACAGATGGGATAAAGTGTAAACCTAATGGGAGGTTCTCATGATGAAGATTAAAGATTCCCACTGGATCCTGGATCAAATCCTCTTCCCTATTTTCTCCTCGTTTGATTCCATGTTGTGGTTACACAGAGTCTAAGCCTGGTCACATGTTCACATGTTTACATGTCTGCATGTTTGTATTACTTTCATTGCAAAGTAACAGGTCAATAAATTAATGTGGACAAAAATATTATATTTATTTCTATTTACACACGTGCTCGCACACAACTGCCTTATACATGATGATCATACATGACTCAAATGATGAATGAATGTGTATATTCACACCTCGTGCAATATGTTTATGTGCTCTGGACCAATATGACCTTGCAATGGACAAGCAGTGATTCATAACGGATGAAGGAATAAAATAGAAGAAGAGACTTGGATTGTCTGGATTGTATAATGTGATAGGTATTATTTTTCACATAAACTGATGAGAAATTAAGTATTAAACAACTGCATTTAAATTATAATTGCTTAAGCTTCTCTCAGAGTTTCTTTGTGAGTTTAAATTTATAAATGCATCTACAGAATGTAGCACTTGTAGCCATCCACTTTGACAGATGTTAAGCTTCATTGAAGGTGATGATTTGAGAATGCATGTTAATGATAATAATAAGAAACCATTGCTATGATGGAATATGGGAACAATGAGACTCTGATCAGCTCTGGATGTTCATATTCCAGTCCTTACCCTGGTATGAAGTGAGAAACTCTGCTGGAACCCCTGCCAAAGACATTAGTTTCATCTCACACAGTTGTTCCAAATCTGACATTTGGGGAGTTTCTACTTTTTTTATTATTTACACACACACACACACACACACACACACACACACACACACACACACACACAGTGGCTGAAACCGCTTGTTCTAAGCAGGGTCACGGTGGACTGGAGCCTAACCTGGCAACACAGGGAGCAAGGCTGGATGGGGAGGGGACACACCCAAGACGGGGCGCCGGTTCATCGCAAGGCACCCTAAGCAGGACTCAAACCCCAGACCCGCCAGAGAACAGGACCCGGCCAAACCCACTTTATTTTTTATATTAGCAGAAATATATTAAATAACCAGTTCAGCGCAAACACTCCTGTTGGACAGGTGTGGATTCAATCAGCACAGGACAGAGTCCCAGGAGAAATGTCATTACAAATTAAACTGTGGCCGATTATAAAGCCATGCTGTGATCACATCCTCTGTTAGTGTGATTTTACATTTCTTTATCATCAGTCCAGATAATAAAGTGGGAAAAAGAGTTTTAAATGACAACATTCCCTTCCCATCAAATCTACGTAAGTGCTTATTATAGAGATTGAATTTTTTTTGCCCTCCATCCATCTTGCATTTCAGATACTTATAAACACCCTTGAAAGATTTCAAGAGGGACTTCTGTAAACATTATTTTTCAGACTTTCTGGAATGTGAAAGGGCCAATGTTCAAGGGTCACAGCTTTCGAAACCTGCTGCTAAGACAGTGAAAATGAGAGAATCATTAAGCAGCTGCTGAAACTGAAGAAGAAGACTGGATTTACCACCTAAGCCTTGCAATTTGGAAGCTGATTCAGAGGGGGATGCAAAAGAAACATTTACAGAAAATAAACTCAGGATTTGTGTATAATTTTCAAACTTATTTACTCTTCTGAATTTTGAATTTTTACAAACAGGTATACATACCCAGCGCTTTGCATACATTGCGGTGTATGTATACTTGTTTGTAAAAATCATAAACTGTAGCACTGTCCATTGCTGTATAATATCTATCTTTACTTTTGCATTCTGCTGGATCAGTTCATTTTGAAAGTGACAGCTGCAGCAATTCCATTTATACATAAAGTCCATAATTGTATGGCAGCTCCACCTGGTGGAAAAAATATGTTGTTGCCTAAAATAAGAGAAGGGGGGAATCTAGAATACAGCTCTTTTTTGGAAGTTATTCATATTCCGCATCATCATTATCACTACTTCATTGACGGGAAGATGCTTGTAGGAATCATGGGATTTGCCAGTTGAGCGTATAAACTTAGAACCTTTCTGAGGATCAAACCTCCATTCCTAGTGGCTGTAATATAAGTGAATGGAGCAAGTCACTTACTGTGATTTGCCCCAGTAAAATAATCTGGTGTAACATGGGTAAACAATTGTCGGTTGAAATGAAAGAGTCAGGTGAGCAAACACATAATTCTATGGAAAGTAATCATCAAAATCAGAACGAGCTTTATTGCCAAGTATGTTCACACATACAAGGAATTTGACTTGGTGACAGAGACTTCCACAGCACAGACAGAATGACAGTGACAAGACAGATGAGAAGATAGAATATGTGAATGAAGGATAAAAAAATATATAAAAATATAAAGTACCCAATATACAAAAATAGTCACTAGACATTGTATGTATGTACAGGTATGTTCTATACAAATGCGAGGGAGTGTGAGTAAGAGATATGATGTAATAAGTAGTTATAAATATAAATATAAATAGCATTGTGTATTGCACTGGTTTACTCTCTAGGGGGGATTTAGCTGTTCATGAGGTAGATGGCCTGAGGAAAGAAACTTTTCTTGTGCCTGCCTCTCCTGGTGCTCAGTGCTCTGTAACGCCGGCCAGATGGCAAAGGATCAAAGAGGAAGTGGCCTGGATGTGAGGGGTGTAGAATGATTTTGCTAGCCCTTTTACTGACTCTGGACGAGTACAGTTCTTGGAGCACTGTGGGGGGGGGTGTGCCGATAATTCTTCCAGCAGTCCGAACTATCTGCTGTAATCTTCTGATGTCTGATTTCGTAACTGAGCCGAACCAGACAGTTATAGAAATGCAGAGGACAGACTCGATGACTGCAGAGTAGAATTGCATCAGTAGCTCCTGTGGCAGGTTGAACTTCCTTAGCTGGCGAAGGAAGTACAACCTCTGCTGGGCCTTCTTCACGATGGAGTCTATGTGAAACTCCCACCTCAGGTCCTCTGAGATGGTGGTGTCCAGGAACCTGAATGACTCCACTGTTGCCACAGTGCTGTTCATGATGGTGAGTGGGGATAATGCTGAGATGTTTCTCTTAAAGTCCACAATCATCTCCACTGTTTTGAGCCTGTTCAGCTCCAGGTTGTTGTGACTGCACCAGACAGCCAGCTCATGTTGTTACATATGAACACAGAGGGTGTGGCTCTAATAAAGAATCGCATTTAGTCCAAAAGTAAATTGTGTTGAAAATAAACTGTGACAAACAAACACACATCATCTCTTAATGTAGTGCATAAATTGTACTTTTGCTGAGATGTACGTCACTTTGGACAAAAGCAGCTGCTAAATGAATAAATGTAAATGTACATATGTGTGACAAAAACAGCTGAAAATAATTTCATGGAAAAAATCTGCCTTGAAATCAGATAAAATTTAAGTGTTACAATGCAGCTTTGAAGTATGTGAACCCTATAGGGATGGCCATTATAAGAAACTTAAAAAATTAATAAATGCTATGATTTACACCCCTGATTCTACTTACCTACATGGTTTAACTAATGCAACTTGGGCTTCACTTATTTTTTCACCTGTACTACTCTGATTTTTCTACTACGCACATAATTTCCTCTAATTCTAAAGCAACATATGGAATTGATCATTACACACCTATTGTGCCAGGTGAGAAAAACTGCTTCTCATTAAATAACCAGTTCATAGTAAAACTAAGGGACACAAGGGTTTCACATACTTTCAAGCAGCACTGCATATACATTTTTACTGTAAAGCCATATTCAATGTGTATTCTGCAAATATTTAGTAAATTACCCCATCAGCAAACATTTTACCCCATTCTAACTATGTGACTGATTAGCCGCTGTTAGCGGTCCGTGTCAGGATTGTCCCCGATATCTGACAATATTCTCAGCAGGACACCCTTTCAGTGTCCAGTGCTCATTGGTTCGACAACAAATCTCGCACGACATTTCATGCGTATAAAATATGCTGTTAATAAGAAAACACGCATTGTCTGCTCTGCTTACTGAAAACAAAGAAATGAATAGATAGTATAATTTTTATAGAACTTGTGTCCAAAAAAAATCGATTACAACAGGAAAGAGTAGCAAATGTTGGCTCCATCTGGATCTGCTGTGTAGTACATTGGAAAATATATTACAGCAGATTTTGGGCTTCAACAAATATGCATTTGACAAACAGGTGTAATATGTTTTTTTCATAAAGACCCAACAGGACAAATAACAATAAAATCAATAAATTAAAAAAATATATACTCCTCTATGGTACTTCGGAGGCTGATCTTCTCATCACAATTACAGCTGGTCTGTTACTTGTTCAGTTCTGGGACAGCTATAATTTTTGCTGAGAACATATCACACAATTACTTTGCTCTATGTGCAAATTTGAAGTACAGAACATTTTATAAAAATAGGTGATTTAAAAATAGTATTAAAAATAGATATAAAAGTCTGTTTGTTAGACATTTCTTGCAAGTCTTTAATTTTACTGACAGAATAAGTTGGCCGGCTGCCATCATGTCCTGTAGTTTACGGATCCATTTCCATATAAGAAAACTGCTCTAAAGAGTGAAAAAAAAGCTTTGGTGGGAAACGGAGGGCAGTAATGAGCTGGCCATTAGAGTAGCAGCTAAAGCCATGGCACAGCTGGCACTGTTGGGTTTAATAGTGGGGTTTACATGTTTACCACCTTTGCGGAGCAGGAATCTGCTTTCCTGGCTCCATCAGCTACTTGTGTCACTTATTTTATTTAAATTTTTTTTTTTTTTATAGAGCGCTCTTCTCACGCAGTGACACAGAGCGCTTTAACACAGGCATACAGCAAGAAAAATTGATACAAACAAAGAAGACAGTCAACTAATGGATATGATAATGAAGAAATTATAGAGCTATAAGTATACCTACTGGCCACTGGGGAAAGGAACAAAAATTCCCAACTGAAGGTTGAGGGAGATAAAACCTCTGGGGGTCCATGGGCCAGTGGCTGCCCACCCCTCCTGGGCATTCTAGAAAGTAACAATTTGTAAGCCAGTGTTTAACAAGTAATTATAATGTTGGTAAATGGCATCTTGGATCCCCGACTCGGCATGGAACGTCTCGATCGTCACGGCAGATGGACATCATCCTCTGTCAGCATGGGATTCGTCTGTCACCACTGGCCAGCCTCCTCAGGTCTTATGTAGCGAGGTAGTGCTCAACAAGAAGATAGGACAGAGTTAGTAATTTGTTACTTAAGTAAATTTAAAATGCAATTTTGTAAAGGTGATAAAATAAACAGCCAAGGCAGGTCGAATTACATTACGAGGTGGAATGCCTGAGTGAACATGTAAGTCTTTAGTCAGGATTTGAAAACAGAAACAGACGGGGCATTTTTGACAGTAACTGGTAGACTATTCCACCTTTTATGTGCTCTATAACTAAAGGCGCGACCTCCTACTGAGGTCTTATTGATCACGGGTACTTTAAGGTAACCTGCATCTAATGAACGGAGATATCGTCCTGGGATATAAAAATTAATAATCTCACTAAGGTAAGCCAGAGCAATGCCATGTTTGCCTTATAGGTCAAAAGTAGGATTTTATAATCAACTCTATAAGAGACCGCGAGCCAATGCAAGGATTTAAGTATCGGTGTTATATGGTCGTACTTCCTAGTTCTAGTAACAATTCTCGCAGCAGTATTTTGTACCAACTGTAGCCTGGATACAGTCTGGTACGGACAACCTGACAATAAAGTATTACAGTAATCCAGCCTGCTGAAAACAAAAGCATGAACCAGTTTCTCACAATCCCGTCTACAAAGGAGTTGCCGCATTTTAGCTATGCCTCTTAATTGAAGGAAGCACGACTTAGTCAAAGCATTTACATGCGATACAAATGACAGCTTTCCATCCAGCAGGACACCCAAATCCTTGACACAATCCGGACGCTTGAAGGTAATACCATTTGTTGTAAAGATTGGTGTGATTATGTCGAGAGTTTTAGCATCACCACGCACCACTTATGAAAATAAAACACATATTTACTTATTCATAAACCTTATATCCATGGCTGCCTTTTAAAATCTGAAAATTTTACTCAAGTGTTTATTCGCTGCCAAACTTTGTGCCAGACCTGATGGTGGACTTTGGGTTTGGACATGGGTTCGAATCTAGATCAGTCAGTGTGGAGTTCATGTGGGTTTCCTCTTACACTCCAAAGATATGTGTTTCAGAGGAACCTGAGACCCTAAATTGAGTGTGCACGTATGTAAGTGAAAAGTGTGTGTTCGATTGCCCTGTGATAGACCAGCATCCTCTCCATGGTTTAGCCTGCCTGACCCTCTGTGTTTATATGATAGGCTCTGAACTACCACAACCCTGCACTGGACAAGCACTTATCACTAATGAATGTTATAATGAAAAAATAACATAAACGTAGCCACACACACAGCTCTCTAACTATGCAAATTCAGAATCACTGTATATTTTAACTAACATAATATAGCTGTTCAAACACATCACATAACTTAATCACTTATAAGGTTAGGGTTATTTAACAAGGCCATTCAAGCAACACGAGACTTGGAAGGACAGAACAGCTAGGAATCTCCTGGGCCCAAACTGTGAAACCATTTGGTGCAAAGTCAAGTTCTCGAGCCACTGCTGCAACTTTCTAAATCGGTATTGTGGCAGCCCAGAGAAATATTATAAATCTGAGCACGTGGCTGGAACAAAAATCTACACACACAGATGGGACACAGGACCAGGATTAGGAAACCCTGCTGTTCACCATCACTTTCTTGTCCCCCATGAGAATGAGATGTCTTCCAAGTAACTTGGAATCAGTGCACAGCATACTTACAGGAAATTAATGTGAACCCTGTTTTGTACTGCTCACAGTACTGTCTTGCTCAAAAATAGATTATTATTATTATTAGTAGTAGTAGTAGTAGTAGTAGTAGTAGTAGTAGTAAAGCTTATTAATGGTATGCTGCTATAATTAAAGTTTTTATGCTCAAAGACAATGGTTGGTTTTCAAGAATGGCATCACGGAAATGTCCGCTTCATTCACACAATGAGATCATTGCGGAAGTCTTCCAAAATGCCTACGTTAAGACCTTGGCCTCCTTCACCAACAAGACAATAAACACAGCTGATTTCCTTCATTGTACTGTATATTCATTTAGCTAACATGTTCTTCCAAAGAGATTTACAGTGTGAAGTTTGTCAACTAAGGTATGTTTCATTATTTACCCATTTATACAACTGGATAAATTTTACTCTATCAATATGGGGTAGAGGCGGACACGGTGGCGCAGCGGGCTTGGCTAGGTCCTGCTCTCTGGTGGGCCTGGGGTTCGAGTCCTGTTTGGGGTGCCTTGTGATGGACTGGCATCCCGTCCTGGGTGTGTCCCCTCCCCCTCCAGCCTTGCACCCTATGCTGCCAGGTTAGGCTTTGGCTCGCCGCAACCCCGCCTATACAAGCAGCTTCAGTGTGTGTGTGTGTGAATATGGGGTAGGTACCTTGATCAAGAGTATTACAGCAGGAGTGGGATTTGAACCTGGGGCAGTGGCTCCAAGGACATCGCTACCTGCTGCCAGTTACTTTTTGCTCCCTCTAAGATGTAGCCGGCCTGCTTCTAAAGAGGGGTTTAGTCCAAAGCTTATCCCAGAAGCATTGAATGTGAGGTAAAGCATACCTTGAAGAGGAGAGTCACTGTGTACCATGCACTATACAATGTTCAACCAGTTTACAAACTGAGTACTGTTACTTTAGGCCATCATTTTATCTACCATGTATTCTCATATAACCAGGTCAAAGAAAAAGATGCAACAGCTTATCAATGTATGACCTTTTCCTACAATGTGCTTATTAATTTAACACAGTGACATTCATAACCAATTACATGGTAATTTTCTTACCACAACAGGAATTTAATTCATGGCCTACAATGTCAGGCAAACACGTTATGTAGTGTATATACTACCTTGCACCAGGTCCTCAAATGAACACAACAGAGACTGAAATTCCATTCATAATTCAATTTGTTCAGAACTCCAAACTCCCTTTAACCACTGAGTTCTAATGAATAAAAGCAGAATGTGGCATGCCGAGGCAGACAGGGAGGTGGGCGGGGAGAAGGAAGGAGTCGCCGCAGCTGGGGCTAATTAAGAACCCTATTTCTACTCCTGTGTCCTACAGTGATGGAGAGAGACAGAAAAGGAAACGTAGAGCATGAGCACGGAGCATGAAAGAATGATCCCTGCGCTCATCCCCAAACAAACACCTGAGGTCTCTGGTGTCGTCTGTCACAGTGGTGCCAAAACCCAGGAACCCACAACCATGGACAGTGACCATCTGGAGCGCGTCCTCCAGCGTATGCAGCTTGAGCAGGAGGAGTCGCTTGACCCTCTAATGATACCCCAGTTGGCGGAGTGCCGCCTGCTGGTCAAAGCCCTGGCAGTCCACATGGACCGCCCCGCTCAGCTGGTGACCACCCCTGTCCGCTTGCCTCCACTACTACTACTACTACTAGAGCTACTACATGGCCAGCTTCCCCAGACTGTCTTGGACATCGTGTGGGAGGCGGGGCCAAACCCCAGTGAAAGTGAAGCCCTGCATGTCCTTGACCTCGACCTGCGGGCATGGTTGCACGTTCTCGGCTGCTTGTCCCAGGAACATCTGCAGCAAGCTTAGGAGAGGCAGGCATGCGCTTACAACAGAAGGACGCAGTTATGTCACTTTAACCCGGGCAAGAAGGTACTCATGTTGCTTCTCACGTCGCAGTCCAAATTACTCATCAAGTAGTAAGGGCCCTTTGTGGTCACATGGCGCATAGGGAATGTCAACTACGAGGTCCACTCATCCAACGGACACGGTGCCTGGCAGATATACCATCTTAACATCCTTAAACGCTGACAAGATGCGCCACTTGCCTCACTAGTCACCAGAGACCCGGTGCGGGACGAGTTAGGTGCGGGACTGCCTGACTTGGCCAGGGACCCCTCCCCCTGTAAAACTAGGACCGGGTCTCTCGAACCAACAGCATAGGGAGGCAACCCAGATGCAGGAGGAGTTTGCCGACATGTTCTCCCCGCTGCCGGCTTGGACGACCCTCATACAGCACCACATTCAGCCCGTGGCGGGTGGGCCTGTGTGTAGCCGCCCGTATCACATTCCTGTCTACAAATGCAAAGTGATACAGGATGAACTCGAAAAAATGCTGCAGTTGGGAATTACTGAAGAATCCCACAGCAAATGAAGTAGTCTGGTTGTGTTGGTACCGAAGTCGGACGGCTCCGTCCACTTTTGTGTGGATTACCGAAAGGTCAGTGCAGTCACAAAGCTTGATGTTTACCCCATGCCAAGGGTGGACGAATTGCAAGACTGACTGGGATCTGCTCAATTTAATTCGACACTGGATCTCACCAAGGGCTACTGGCTGATTCCCTTATGTCCAGAGTCCAAGGATATCTCGGCTTTCTCCACTCCTTCTGGTTTACACCAATTTGTTTCACTCCCGTTTGGTTTACGTGGGGCCCCAGCCACCTTCCAGAGGCTCATGGACCAGGTCCTCAAGCCCCACGTCGATTATACTGTGGCCTATTTGGATTACATCATCGTTTACAGCCCTGACTGGCAACGGCACATAGCCCACTTGCCGGTGGTCCTACAGTCCCTGAGGGAGGCGGGTCTCACCGCAAACCCAGCGAAGTGTGCAATTGGAAGGAGTGAGGTAGGATATCTGGGATTCCTCTTGGGAGACGGACGGATTCGGCCCCAAATAAACAAAACGGCCGTGATTGTGGCTTGTCTGGTCCCCAAGACCAAAAAGCAGGTGAGCTCTTTTCTAGGAGTGGCGAATTACTATCGTCGGTTTATACCAGAGTTCTCCACCCTAACAGCCCTCCTGACGGATCTCACCAGCCAAGGTGTCCCGGATCCGGTCCAATGGATGGAGCAGTGCAAGACTGCCTTCCGGAAGATTAAAGAAATGCTTTGTGGGGGTCCCGTCCTCGCTTGTCCTAACTTCTCTCTCCCCTTTCTCCTGCAGAGGGGTGCATCCGGTCAGGGTTTGGGGGTGGTTAGAGTCAGGAGGTAAAGGGGGAGTGGCACCCTCTGCTGTAAATTAGTTGCAAACTAGTTCCCTGGAACACAACTACAGCACAATTGAAAAGGACTGCCTCGCAATCAAGTGGGCTGTCCACTCCCTCCACTTTTACCTCCTGGGATGGGAGTTCCAACTGTGCACAGACCACGCTCCCTTACAGTGGCTACTCTTAATGAAGGACTCCAACCCCTGCCTCACCTGGTGGTATTTGGTCTTGGAGCTCTACGGTTTCTGGATTGTCCACCGACCAGGTTGGGATCTGGTGGTACCCGACTTCCTCTCGCGGTGGGGAGGGGAGAGGGAGAAGGGGTGGGGATAGCGTGGCGTCCCCGCAGTCCCCGGGGAGGGGGGTGGGGAGAGGGAAGGAGTCGCCACAGCTGGGGTTAATTAAGAACCCTATTTCTACTCCTATGTCCGACAGTGATGGAGAGAGACGGAGAAGGAAATGTAGAGCACAAGCATGGAGCACAAGAGAACAACCCCTGCGCCTATCCCTGAGCGAGCCCGAAGATTCCCTGCCATACTTATTCCCAGTTCCCCCTTTTCCTCCCCTTCCTTCCCCGTGATTGAGGGTACTGTCGGTCTCTCTCAGAGCTCCAATAAACAGACAAGAGAGCATGCATCTGAGATCTCTGATATCGTCTGTCACACTGAATAATACAGATGTCCAAACATTTATTAATGGGTTAGATTTTATAGTCCCTTCTGCAGAAAAGCAACCCCACACCATCATGCTGCCACCACCATGCTTCACTCTTGGGATGGTATTGTACAGGTGATGAACGGTTCCTGGTTTCCTCCAGACATGGTGCTTAGAATTGGTTTCACCAGAGAATCCTCTTTCTCTTGAGTCTTAGAGGCCATTATGTGCTTTTTTTGCATACTCCAAGTGGGCTCTCATGTGTCTTACTGAGAAGAGGCTTCCATCTGGCCACTCTGTCATAAAGCACAGATCAGTGGAATGTTGCAGTGATGGCTGACCTTCTGGAAGTTTCTTCCTTCTCCTCACAAGATCTCTGGAGTTCAGCCAGAGTGACCATTGGATTCTTAGTCTTGTCTCTTACCAAAGCCCTTCTGCCTTGTGTGCTCAGTTTGGCCAGGTGGCCAGCTCTAGGAAGAGTTCTCAAAAATGATCGATATAAATGTAATGCACCTGAGCTACACTTCAAGTGTCATAGCAAAGGGTTTGAATACTTATGTCAATGGGATATTTCAGTTTTTCATTTTTAACAAATTTGCAAAAATTTCTAAAATCCTGTTTTTGCTTTGCCATTAGAGAGCATTGAGTATAGTTTGATGAGGGAAAAAAATAAATTAAAATGATTTTAGAATCAGGCTGCAACATAAAAGAATGTGAAAAAACTGATGGGGTCTGAATACTTTCTTAATTCACTGTAGATAAAAAAACAATAAAACCTCTATTTACAAGTAAGGCTTTGTAAAGATCTTGGCTATAGCCATATTAAATAAAAATACTTTGTAAGACTTTTTTCATTTTAACACAAACATCCTGCTGTTGACATCCGACAATCAGACACAAGCTGTACACATGGTAAACACTGTAGAAGCATGTGAAATGAAGGTGGCCCTCCACTTCTGCTTTTATCTGTCTGATTGCGTTTTGCTGCTAATTAATGGTGGCACACAGAAAAGTAGGTAATTTTCACTCCGAAACTCCATATCTCCAAAATGTCTGTATCTTTTAAAATTTATAACAAATATTGATCGCACAAGAAAACAGTGTAGATACGTCTAACTTCCAACATCCTAATTCCTGCCTCACTGACGGTCTCAGCCAGTGACAACCACTAGCTAATGTATGTAGCACATGTGGTGTGACACTGATTCTCCAAACACACCTGTGAACAATTAACCCTTCAGTAACTTATTAATTCATTTAGCTGACACTTTTCTCCAAAGCAGCTTGCAATGTTAAACTGTTTACTATGATTAACCCATTTACAGAGCAGGGTAAGTACTACAACAAGAGTGAAATTGGAACCTGTGTCCAGTTATGTTTGAATGAGAATATAAAGAAGGGACAAATAATGATTTGTTACAAATACACACACACACACACACATTTTCAGAACCGCTTGTCCCGTACGGGGTCACGGGGAACCGGAGCCTACCCGGCAACACAGGGCGTAAGGCCGGAGGGGGAAGGGGATGCACTCAGGACGGGACGCCAGTCCGTCACAAGGCACCCCAAGCGGGACTTGAACCCCAGACCCACCGGAGAGTAGGACTGCGGTCCAACCCACTGCGCCACCGCACCCCCTGTTTGTTACAAATATTCTAAACATTTTATGTTACCATTGTCATATGCTGGAGTAAAAAATAAAAATAAAGACAATAAAAATAAAGACAAGCGCCACCATTCTAATGCAGGAATCCAGTTAAGAGCTTGGGTGCTCAGAAACCCCTGGTATATAAGAAAACTAACAACAAACATAGAAGAGCAAGACGCTGATGAAGGTAGGCGTGCCAGTAAAATTTATCTGTCACGTTAACTATTTCAGCACGTTCTCCCATCCTGCTATTTGTTATCACTGCCATCCATGAAAATACACACACATATTTTCTGAACCGTTTGTCCCATACGGGGTCGCGGGGAGCCAGAGCCTAACTTGGAAACACAGGGCATAAGGCTGGAGGGGGAGGGGACACACCCAGAACAGGACACCAGTCTGTCGCAAGGCACCCCAAGCGGGACTGAAACCCCAGACCCACCGGAGAGCAGGACCTAGTCCAACCCACTGCACTACCGCGCCCCCTGAAAATACATTGGTATTTTAATTAAATTTTTAGGTCACATTTTTAATCAGCAAATCAATTTTACAAATAAGAAAAAAAAGACAAGAATTCGCCTAAGGCTGTGATTTCACAGGGCTGATTAACCTTTTTGTTATCTGTGGGCCTGTCATTTAGTGTATTGGATGGACACCTTTCAGCTCAGCCAGTCTCCAAAATAAGCACTGTTACTTTAAGAGAAAACTATGGATGTGCAAATGGGCGGTCCATCCGCTTGCCTGCCCCGTATTGTACAACGTTACTCTGGCCTCCAAACCGAGTACTGTCACTTTAAGAAAAATATATGGATGTGCAAATGGGAGGTCCATCCTGTACTGTACAATATTCCAGATTACGAGGAAATTATTGAAAACAATAGCGTTTCTTGCTGGGACTAAGTATTTAAAAACTCACTGAAAAAGACAAGCGAGAAGTAGCCGCGTGTGAGGGGTGTTGTTGTGAAGCTGCTGGGAGATGTTCGGACGATCATTCTCAAGGGACCCCTGCTGCTCTCCGTTGGTTATCCCACACGACGTGTGAAACCTAAGCTCTGCTCCGTGCCTGAAAACCACACGTCGGAAGCCCCTTTTCTGTGGATTTAACAGTTATTTTCTGTGTATATAGATATTTATTTATTTTACTGACGGGGAGACATGGGCCACCCGGCGCTGGAGTTCAGCGACTGCTACCTGGACAGCCCCGATTTCAGGGACCGGCTCAAGTGCTACGAGGCGGAGCTGGAGCGGACGAGTAAATTCCTCAAAGACCTCATCAAAGACGGCCATAATGTCATAAATGGCATAAAAAGTGAGTAAAGTCTCCCTTAAAGGAAGTTTTAACGCATTACCAGGTGTCGGCTACTTTACTTAGACGCCAACGGAGCCCAGCAGAATCAGCGCCACCGCGGTGCCAAACAAAGCGCCAAAAACCTTATTTGAACACTAACGTCTCAGAATATGTTTATCTTTGTCATTTTGCGCGCAGTGTGCAGAAATACACCCGTTTTTAAACACAAAGGGTGAAAACTGGCGTGTATGAGACGCCGGACGCTTAAATGAAGCCGGTATTGACTGCGGATACAATGTTGTCAGCGATTGATACAGTCAGTGTCGTCATTGTTTGAAGTTCAGCGAAGGTTGTCGCGCTTAGCTTGTCGTCATTGTTAAAGTAGAATAAAATTCACACTGAAATACAACAAGCAGGCATGAAATAAACATGTTGACAGGAGAGTATCTTTTGTCTCCTGGGGTTGTATTGATCCTGCGGGTCGGGTGTCATCAGGCCCTGCCGCCCCATCAGCTTTGCGTTCGTGTTCAGAAAATAATAATTATTATTATTATTATTATTATTATTATTATTATTATTAAGTAAATGGGGGGGGTACAAAATAATCTGCATTTGAAAAATAAAAAAAACTAATATTCTTGTAAACTAAGATGCAGGAATTATGGCACGTATTTGGAAACAGACCATATGGGTTTTTTATTTTTTTTAAAACATGATATACTAAGTATTAATTATGAATGTAAAATTAAGAATGATAAAAATAAAACTTACTTTTGATTTTAAATCTTATTTGTCACTCTTTTGGTTTTGCTCTGTATGTCTCATACCCATTATTAACAAACATGGAGTTAGTGACAGTGTGATCGATTGGGACTTTATTAATCTTGACAACTTGCACAGGGTTACAGTAGAAGAATGCTATATTATATATATATATAGGACAGCATGGTGGCACAGCGAGTAGCGTTGCTGTCTCACAGCGCCTGGGTGACACGAGAGGACGTGAGTTCCATCCCCACTCAGTCTGTGTGGAGTTTGCACGTTCTCCCCGTGTCTGTGTGGGTTTCCTCCAGGTGCTCTGGTTTCCTCCCACAGTCCAAAGACATGCTGTTCAGGTTCCCCCATAGTGGGTGAGTGACAGAGAGAGTGTGTTCCACTGATGTATGGATGAGTGACCCATTGGAAGTAGTATATCTGGCAGCGTAAGTCACCTTGGTGAATAAGGTGTGTGGGCTGATAACACTAAATAGTGTTCATTGGAAATCGCTTTGGAGAAAAGCATCTGCTAAATAAATAAACATAAATGTAATATATATAGGGGGTGCAGTGACGCAGTGGGTTGGACCACAGCCCTGCTGTCCGGTGGGTCTGGGGTTCGAGTCCCGCTTGGGGTGCCTTGCGACGGACTGGCGTCCCGTCTTGGGTGTGTCCCCTCCCCCTCCGGCTCTACGCCCTGTGTTGCCGGGTAGGCTCCGGTTCCCCGCGACCCCGTATGGGACAAGCGGTTCTGAAAATGTATGTGTGTGTAATATATATATAATATATATACACACACACACACACACATACATATATATATATATATATATATATATATATATATATATATATATATATATATTAGCATATACAACAAAGTGACAGATGTTGGCATCACAGTGGTATAAATAAATACAGTTTTTAAGAAAAATAAATGTTAGTTCTGCTGACTGCACAGTACCGCTTTGACAGGACTTATTACAGATCTTTTAAACAGGTGGCGTAGTGGTTAGGGCTGCTGCGTTTCAATCTAAATCTTCCTGGTTTGAATCCCCTTTACCCTGAACTGATACAGGAAGAATACCCTTTTTATAAATGGGTAAATAGTTGTGAATGTTCTTACTTGATGTTGTAAGTCACTTTGAACAAAGGTATCATTTACATGAAGGTTTTCTAAAATACCTTTCATACTTTATGCAAGATGACTGCTGAGTCCTACAATGTGACTAAACAAAAACACGACTGCCTTTTTCGTAGTGGAGTAAAAAATTACACATTCCTTAATTGTGTCCCCCCCCCCATAATTACAAAAGCATTGCTTACCCAGATATTAAACCTCGATAATTGTGCTTAATTATACAGGTTTAATATTGTGTTTAAGGAAACTTTCTGAACCAGCATTGCACAAACTTTATTTACAGACTAGATTTTGTTTAGTGGTCTTTCAGACTCAGTCCATTCTACTCTGTTCCTAATTCTTATAGATATCTGAAGTGATGCTCAGGTCTTGTTTTTAACCTTTTTTTTTTTTTTTCTTCCCCCCCATAGATATATTATTTTCAGTGCAGCAAAATCTGTGGGATTTTGTACAGTCAAGTGTTTTTCCAGATTATGAGTGTGCTGCATATTTTCTTCATCTTGCAAATCATAGTGTTGTCAAAAGAGGTAGGCAGTTGTTCAGAAAGTTGTAGAAAAGAAATCCAAGATTAGATCATTTCAGTGCAAATTATAGTTCCCTCATTCTTCACAAGTTGGACCAAAGACATTTTTTATCTTAAACTTGTTTCCCCTCAACACACAGGCCAAGGTTTGTCATAAGTGCTGATTTCATACTTTTGGATGACAATACTTTGAATTTTTGAAAGTATTCAGAGTTTAGTGCTGCAGTTGTGCATGTAACCTTTTATTTACAGTATACATTTCCAGAATGTCCAACTTTTCTACTGATTCTGAAGAGTGTGTTTTTGACAAGTTTAACAACTTTTTCTTTTTTGAAGATTGCTTTGTTGAAGTTTCAGTTCCCTCTCGGATTCAGCTTTGTCTAATACCTCCTGTTATCCTTCCTGTTTTTGAGGGGAAAAAAGCTTCTCTTAGCATAATCACTGATATGCCAGGCAAATGGCAACAAAAGAGGATTTTCAATTTGCAGTTCAGCAGCACTGTTTCCAAAGTTGTTTGGCAGTTGAACAAAAACTTTATCAGCAACATGCATGAACTTTTTTTTTTTTTTTTTTTTTTGTATGAACTGGATACAGAGTAGACCTTTGTATTAACTATTTTAAGAAATAAATTAACCTATTAGAAATTTGTAGCTTGTCCTTGGAACCCAAAAAACAGACTACTATCCTAACTAAATGTTATGGTATAACCTTGTTCTGTTAAGTTACAGTATGAATATATGATGATCCAAAAGAGCATAGCAGTAGATTGGCCAATCACATCCTTCTAGGTTTAGGAAATGATTTGTTTACTTTGTTTGCTACGTAGATCATGGCAGGTGGATCAAGATCAGGATTAGGA
The DNA here is from genome assembly GCF_900964775.1 of Scleropages formosus. NCBI lineage: Eukaryota > Metazoa > Chordata > Actinopteri > Osteoglossiformes > Osteoglossidae > Scleropages > Scleropages formosus. The sequence goes on along the minus strand of NC_041819.1, from coordinate 16,200,199 downwards.
TTTTCTTCTGAAGAACCAGTAGAACATGTCTGAATAGCCATTTCGTAATAAGTCCTGACTTAAATAATGAAACATTAACATTCCAAAGTATGTAGTATAACCAACCAGTTTTAGCTTCATGCTTTGTTATGCAACCAGGAGTGACCCTGTCTACTAACGTACCGGTTATTAACTTAACATTTAGACTTTTAGGCAGCAGGTGGCATAGGGGTTAGAGCAGGTGCATTAAGGACTTGGATTCTTTTCCCAGCTCTTGCTTTACTACTGTTGATCAAATTATTTAATTAGTGAATAATTGTAACTTGGTATACAAACAAGTTGCATTGGAGAAGGGTGTCAACTAAATGAGTAACTCCAAATGTGTTGTTGTTGTTGTTGTTCTCTGTTTAGTTAATGCCTTTTCCCAAGGTGACTTGCTGAGTTAAATCAATGTAGAGCAAAAACTTCTCACAAGGTCGCAAGAAGAGAATCAGCTGATGTCAGCGACAAATGAGGTGCTGTGTAGCAACCAACACAAAATTGTCCCAGCACAGAAAGAACGTTCTATTTTAACTTTAAGATTTGACACAATGTAATGGAGTCAATGCTTGTGACAGTATATGCAGCTGCACCATTAGATTATATTTACATGGTGCTTTTCTCCAAAGCAATTTACAGTGTTAAGCTACTTACAGTTATTTACCCATTTATACTGCTGTGTTATTCTACTGGAGCAATGTAGATTAAGTACCTTGCTCTAGGGTACTACAGTTGGTGGTAGGAGTTGAACCTGCGACCTTTGGGTCCAAAGGTAGCAGCTCTAACCACTACATTACCAGGTGTCCACATACTAAGTCTTCAATGTAACCTTCAGCAAATCCCATACATTTAAAAATGACAGCAAGGTGGCACAGTGGGTAGCACTGCTGCTTCACAGCTCTTGGACTGAGATGTCAGACTTTGAGTCAAATCCTGCTCAGTTTAAGCTTTTGTGCAAGCTGTGCTCTGGTTTCCTCCCACAGTCCAAATACTTGTTTGTGGTGAACTGGTAATTTTAAATTGCCCGAGTGTGTGTATGTGTGTTTTGAAACTCAGCTGTGTTGATCTCAAGATAATTCTAGGTAGTTTAGTGATGAGTTTCTAGGTTTTGCAAGTCACCTTGGACAGAGGTGGCAGCTAAATATGAGTTAGTGAAAATAATTCATGTTAGATGTCTACTAGAGATTTTCCTATAGCCTGAATACAGTCGGACAACCAGAAGAAAAGGGAGAGCAGAGCTGCCGTTCAATTAGCGCAGATATTGCCTTTGATGCAAAAGTCTGCCGCCTTTGCAATTGGAAGCAGATGGGATCATACTACTCATTTCTAGCAGCATTTATATGGTGACCTCAAAGAGAGGGCATCCCACACTCTTAGCACCAGTCTAGTACGTCTCACACACACACATTGACTGAAGCCGCTTGTCACGAGTCGGGGTAGCAGTGAGCCGGAGCCTAACCCAGCAACACAGGACTCAGGGCTGGAGGGGGAGGGGACACAGGATGGGACGCCAGTCCGTTAAAAGGCACCCCAAGCGGGACTCGAACCCCAGACCCACCAGAGAGCAGGCACAGGCCAAGTCTGCTGCACCCCCCTCTACCCTAGTCTAGTACATGCTCGTTCTAATTTATTGCGCTTTCCAGAAACCAGTTTTGTTGTGTAATTTGTTTATTCTTCATTTTTATGTTTTTTCCTTTTGGAAGAATTGAGCTTGTAATGACAAAAAAAGAACTGGGATTAGGCTTAATTTTCTGTAACTAATGACTCATGGCTAATGTGTGCTTTTGTACAGAAATATGGGACTGAACAAGTCTGGGAATTTTTAAAAAATGGCAGAAGACTTACTACCTTGGAAAGGTAATTTTTCTGAGCTTGATGTTCTTCTTTTTGAGTTGGCCTACTCTGTTCAAGTAAAAGTGCAAGTGAGTATAGCCATGGTTGGTACCTGTGAGATTCAGGATTAACTAGCACATTGCTATGTTTTAAGTTTTTCCTTTGCTGAAATTGAATTGGTTTCAGTGCAGCTTCCTGGCAGTACTGCAGCATTTGAAAATATAATTTATGGTAAGCTGCCTTGAAAGCATCTGTAAAGAGTCTGGAGAGTATGGCTTTCATATACTTTAACGTTAATTTGTGGACATAATGACCAGTTGGTAATGTATGTTATGTGAAAATTTCAGTACTTTATGATAGCTTAAGTACAACCTGAGTGTTTTGTAACTGTATTGATTTATCACACAGACACTTTAATGGACTTGCTGTTACCTTGGAAAGTCTTTCAAAGGTGTCTGCTGTTGAAGGTCTCTGGCACATCCCATTTCTATTGTACTTATAAAGGGGATATTATTATCAAGGTGTGTGACTAAATGGAAGTGGGACACTCCTACTCTGGTTTGTTATAATCCAGTTTTGCAGGCTCTGTGCTACTGCCCATTCAGATTTAAGCTCTTCAGCATGCGTACTCCACGACAAATCATCATCTCCTCTGTTCCTCCTGTCAGTCCTAGAGTTATTAATGCAAATCGGTGCATGTCATTATTTACTAATCTATTCCCATGGAACACCAAGATACTGTTATAATGTTTGTTGATTTTGTTTATAAACAATACTTAGCTGTCAACATTCTCCATAGCAACAATGTTGCATTTTTATACCAAGCTACTTTATTCCTTAGGCTGATAGTTTTCTACAGAGTGGCTTGGTGTTAAGACACTTAGAATGATTTGCCCGTTTATACAGCTGGGTAATTGTTACTGTGTCACACTGCAGGGTAAGTACATTGATTAAGGGTATTGCCTCGGGATTCCAAATCATCTTCTTTGGACCTAACCACTGTGGTTACCTACTGCCCCAACACATTGGTTTGTGTAACTTTCACCTTAGCCAAAAAATTTTACCAGCTTTTAAAATGTCTTTATCATAAAATGAAATGGTAGATCTGAAGAGCAGCCTCGTTTTTTGCAACGCTGAGTAACATGTCTAGTGTTTAACAATAATTCCCTCAATCAAATTTGCACTGTATTCTGGCAAAGTATGAAAAGTGGTTTTTTTTTTTTTTTTTCTTTTTTCTCCTTTGTTGTAACAAAAGGATATTAAACCTTTTATTTGCTTTTCATACCTTGTTCAGCTGGGATTTCCACTTGAGTTCAGTGACAAAGTTGATCTCAGTCTATTAAAGATTTTGTTGCTGAGCTAACAGTTTTGTCCAGGGTTGCTTCTTTCTGGAGCCTAAAACATAAGACACACAAAAGTACTTGTCCTTAAGAGAAATTAATACAGGATATTAATGTGTCTTCTGTGGAGTATCGCAATTTAGCGTGACTTCCTTCATTGGTGAAACACAAAGAGTTACACAGTGTTGTCATTGTTTGATGTCATGATGCCAAGATTCCATTGCCTAGTGCTCCTTTTCCCATTTGTCAAGCTGTTGTACTGGACACAGACCCTTCCATTGTAAGCAGAAATACAGTGGAAATATGCAAGTTGTGTTATATACTTCATTTCTGTAATTTTGTGTAACATATGGATTCATTTCAATAGCCAGCTTGATTTGCATGAAATTTAGGAAGGGCAAAACCACAGTTTAATATGTAATTTAGGTGTAACATTGCAGACACTGAGAACACGACTGGTTTTCCTTTTGCTGCAATTAGTAATTAAACTGTCTCATGCAGATTTATTTACTCATAGGAAAATGCAGCTCATGCCACGTTAAATATAGTAATACAGTTACTTAATAACATGTGGAAGCAATGAGTTGAGGTTATGCAGATGGGAATTGTATGGTCATATTTTGCTTGTGATAGGCAGCCTCTGTCAAGGAAAACTGGCCAATTATACTTTCAAAAAAATACCCTGGGTGACTCTAATTTCAAGTTGTAGCTGGTCATTTTGGGACTGCTTTACAATTTATTGAAAGACGAAATGTTAGATCATGCTAGAGAATTCATAGAACCAGAGGAGTCCACATTGGTCATTTTCAGAATTTTGCAATAATTCACTTGGCGGCATGACAGGTCCCAGGGAACAATGAAGAAACACTGGAAGTGTTATTGGACAGTTATTGTTATTGGACACATTCTCAAACACCCCTGCCCTCCCACTATTGTACCATGAACCCTTTCTGCCTTGTGGTTTCCAAGCCACTGTGTGTGGCAAGTATTCCTGAAGAAAGAAAGTGTAACGCCCACTTCAGATTTATTTCACTTTGTCACATGCTTTAAAAAATGTTACTCTATGTATTTTACCTTTTTATCACTTGTGTTTTGAATTGTGGCCAACTGCAAATAATAGTTTCAGACAGCTGTTTGTCCCAGGGAGCGCGGCGGGCTTGGCCGGGTCCTGCTCTCTGGCGGGTCTGGGGTTCGAGTCCCGCTTGGGGTGCCTTGTGACGGACTGGCATCCCATCCTGGCTGTCCCCCCTCCAGCCTTGCGCCCTGTGTTGCCAGGTTGGGCTCCGGCTTGCCACGATCCCGCTTGGGACAAGCGGCTTCAGCAAGTGTGTGAATTGTTTGTCCCTGGATAAATTGAGAACTAAATGCACAAACAAAAGTTTTAACCCAGTCATTTGTAATTATCCCATTACTCTTTGCATTCATTGACTCAATCTTTTTTGTGTGTGGATTTAGGGAAAGAGGAAACATTTCAAGGGATGTATTGTACTAACAAATTTTAGCATTGTATGATTGCACGCAGTAAACAGCTGAGAGTTAACGATGGTTGTTGCTCAGATTGAAGCACCAGCGCTCAGTGAAGGAAAACCGATGTTTTCTGAGGTTTGTTGAATCTACAGGAGTTGCAAATTGATTTGTAATCCAGCTGCTTGAACAGACAGACGTCAATGAAATATACATGTAAAAGCGAAGGCTTTGGCATTTTTCAGGTCAGACTCTGTTGTCAGTTTCTGTCAAGTTCTGAACCAGAGGACCAGATGTCATTAGATGTCTTTGTTAATTGTGTGCCAAAAGTGAAAGGGCGTTATGTGTGCGTACACAACGTTTCTCTGTGACTGTGCTTTCCAGCTGGGACGCATTTTCATCGTAACACATCGCCCTTGACCCAAACTCCCAGCCTTCTCTCAAGCTGTCTTTTTCATCGCACTGAACTTTGAGGTTGGGGTGTGTTTTCGGCAACATAAAAGATGACATGCAGCACCTCAATAACCCAAGGCCCCATGTTCCAAGATTGGAAAGTTTGTTTGGAAATCCTTAGGGCTATAGAGGATCGACACGTCCTGCTCTTGTTTTTCTGTTTATGACGGTTCAAGGAGTTTGGCTAAGGGGTTTATTTGTTTGCCTTTTCCTGCTTGTGTGTTGGAATGGGACCCAGCCAGCCTCGGTCTGTTGTGAGGCCAGCACATTCAAGTAAGTCTCTGCAGCTGTATCTGCGCCTGAGGATGTGTCCAGTTCACTGATATATTCCTTCTTTACTACTCCCCCTTTCTTTCCACTCCTTATAAGCCAAAAGTAATTTGTGTGATTTATTTTTATTCTTTTTATTGAAATAATTTTTATCCGTTCAGTTAAGGTCATGATGAAGCATGCTCAAAACAATGTATGAAGTGTAAAGCACGTTCTAAAATTCATATATGAACCAAGTGTGAATTCAGAAAGAGCATGCTGTTTATCCTCTCGTGTCTTTTCATGTATGTCCTTTAATGGGGTTACTAAGCCTGAACAGCAGTTTTGTGAGAAGTGTTTCCAATCCTGCATCTAGGTGAGAGGCATGAACATTTATTGAGCAAAACAATAGTTTAGCAAAGGTTTAAGGTGCCTGGTTTAAATAGAATGATATCTGTAACATTGCAGCTTGCAGAATAAGCCTTCTTTTCCAAAGCTTTTTTGAAAAGGTGCTGTGTGTTTGTTGTATGATTTGTTTGCTTCATATGAAGTAGGAACTATACAGATATTCACTAAAGTTTACCTATCTCTAGTTGAATAATGAAGGTAGGAGAATGTGACTATATTGAGTGCCAGATGACGTGCTTTTTTGTTTCCCATCAGATTACTCTTTGGCTGTTCAGAAGTTCTCCCAGACTCTCCAGGCTTTCCAGTTTGACTTCATTGGGGACACCCTCACTGACGACGAGATAAACATTGGTAGGTCACACAAAACGGTGAAGTGATGTTATTCAGCAGGTGGGGTAGTGGTTATAGCTGCTGTTTTGCACTTGAAGGGCTCACATTCTCACACACACACACACACACACACACACTTGCAGAACTGCGTGTCCCATACGGGGTCGCGGGGAACCGGAGCCTACCCGGTAATACACATTCAAATCCCTGTATTACCTTTGAGGGAAGGCACTTAACCCTGAATCACTCCACTAGAAATTGTCCAGCTTCAGAAATGGGTAGATTAACATTGTAAGTTCCTTTGCGAAAAATGTCAGCTAAATAAATAAATGTGAATGTAGTGCATACTTGATGTCTAACTACGAGGGTGATGTATTGTTATATTTACCATAGAAATGCTTAGTCAGGAATGACTTGGTCAGCCATTTTGAATTCAGCCATTTGAATGGCAGCATGTACTTTCGTAAGGTAACTGCTGCAGCCGCCGTAATTCTGCAATATTAGTACAAATATTTATTGTTCTTGGTTCCAAAATTATGAATTCCAAAAATTATAGCAAGATGGTGACTATGCCAAGAAAGTGTTTAACTGAAAGCGCTTGGGCTGTCAACAATCATCTGGCTATCCAGTAACAGTAGATTCCCCCCCCCGGTCAGATAGGCTACGTAGCCTAGACACTTTTTTTCTTTTTTCTCCATGAGTGTTAGAAGTAGCTGAATTTATAAACAAGAAATATTTATAGGAGCAAATGAAGTGATATGTGCGAATCAGTATTGTTATTGTTTTGGTCACAGAGGTGGTCTACATGAGAGAAATGGAAAAATGGTACAGAAAAAAAAAATTGAAGTGGGATAAATGTTGTTTAGACAGATAGTCTTACTTGTGTTTTCACATTTAATTTTGCTGGCATTGTTCATAACAAGACCTTGTCAGATTTATACAATATGGCTACCACATGTTTCCAAGCTCAGTATGGTGCAGTAAAGAAGTGGCAGGACTTGCTGTATGTATGTAAACTTTATGATGGGCTGAGTGGCAGCAGTGCTCCTCTGCATCCTTTGCCTGATTTCTTTTAAATTTCTCCATGTTTGCATGTTTTAGAGACTCAGACAGCCTCCTTAACATTTTCTGTATGATATGGATGTCTTTTATGATTGAATTAACTGTGGGATTTTAAACTTGTACTCTTGCAGAAGTACAGTTTGGGCCACATATGATAGAACTGTTTGAAAGAGATCTCCATTTTTAAAGGTGAAATAGATGATTAGCTGCAAAATAAGGCCTCTCTGGGGGCAGTGTCAGCAAACGCCAACACTAGAGAGGAATTTGTCGCCTTTCTGGGTTGACGGCTGTAGAGAAACATGTGATGGGCGGGCCGGCTGAAAGAAAAACTGTCATCTAGTTTGGAGGATCTCGACGAGTTCTCTGCAGCACACCACCCAGCCCTTAATCACAACTAGTTTCCTAGTGTAAATATTTGAAGTGGAAGGTACAAACATCTTCTTTGCATTCATTTATGGTTCTTTGCATGACTAGTCCACTTTTTTTTTATTATTTAAGCTTTAAATTAATGAAATAAGCTGGTAATGTAGACTGGAAGTCCAAGCAGTCACTTATTTGAGGCGAAAGCTATATGAAGCAGAGTAGGTGCATTTTATTTTTAAAATTTTGAAAACATTGATAATATTCATGCTGCAATTTAATTGGAGACTCCTTGGAACACTGGATTTATGAAAGCAAGAGAAAAAGTTGATGAGAACCTAAATAATTGAGCCATTTTTGCTTATTCTTTATCGCTAATTCACATGCTTCCCATTTCAGGGCTATGTTTGTCATGTAATTCATATGTTCATCTTATCGGTGTTGTGTGTTGTTTGTTTTCAGCCGAGTCATTCCGGGAGTTTGCTGGCCTACTGCAGGAAGTAGAAGAAGACAGGATGATGCTGGTAAAATAATAGTTTCCTTTTGTGGTCTGGGTCTTAGATGTCCAGAATGCGAGTGACTCAGTGTCGTTGGTGTTTGGATTATCACATGCCTCTTGTTCCATGTGAGAAGAGTGATACCTGATGACTGTTTAGTAATACAACCATTGTCATTTCCATTTGTCAGTCATTTTTAACTGGCTAAAGTATAATTACTTGGTAGAAGCATTTATTTACAGCAACTTGCTTTCTATGCTTTTATAAATCTGTACATTTACTGAAACCATCAAGGTTAAACACCTGTCTCAGTGACAATGACAGCACTGAACCCTTTTATGTAGTCCATCCGCAGAACAATGGATTTCTGAAACACCAGACTGGGGTTGAAAAATATAATATTTTAATGTTTGGAAAAAATAATAATGATTCATTAATGGGGGGGGGGGAAAGCTAAAAAACTATTTAAAAAAAAAAAAAAAAACACAAACGGGCATTAAAACAAAAGGCATAAATACATATACCTGTGTGTTTCTGCGCAAGCATCTGCAATATACTCCTTTGGAAGCTCTGTGCATACAGGCCGATCCCAAGCCTACACTTGACCAGAGCTCAGTGCCTCCAGCTCTCAAAGTTTGCAGAGCAGGCTCTTGTTTGCAGGTGTTTTGCACCACTCGTTATCCAGGAAAGTTTTCACTCATTATTTTGGATAAACCATGTCTCCGAAAGTATTGAAAAGCACTGAGGAAGGTGCTCCGAAGCATGCTTGGAAAATGCTATAGTTGAAAAGCTTAATAGGGAAGCTCTAACTTTTTTTTTTTTGGGGGGGGGGACAGATGGTAGCAATGTTTACACCTGCTGCCTTTTAAACCCAACGGTTGCAGGGTTCTATCACACCTTCAGCTGTAGTACTCTGGAGCAAGGTACTTACCCTAAATTGCTCCAGTAAAATTTCCCATTTGTATAAATGGGTAAATAATTACAGGTACCTTAACATTGTAAGTTGTTTATGAGAAAAGCATCAGCTAAATGAGTAAATGTAATTTAGCTTGTTTGACTGGTGTTGTCCCTCCCCCAGGAAGTTATGTACATTTGTGTACTTACTGTATATTATTTATCGTTCTGTACTCCTTTCCACCCAGAGAAGGCAGACAAGGTATGCTTAGTTGGATCTGACTTAAGAAGTCCTGCATTATAGTGTTTTCTTTTCTGAGGCAAAAAATAAAAAAAAGCATAAGCCCAAGACAAAATGTGTAGTTTAATCACTTCGGTATGCAAGGAGTGTCTCCATTTTTACATTTATTCATTTAGCTGATGCTTTTCTCCAAAGCGACCTTACAATGTTCAGGTCACAATAATTATATGCTTACAATCATTTACCCATTTATAGAGCTGGGTAATTTTACTGGAGCAGTTTTAGGGTAAGTACCATGCTCAAGGGTATTACAACCAGAGGTGGGGATGGAACCCGTGACTTTGGGGTCCAAAGGCAGTAGCTCTAACCACTACACTAACAGCTGTCCCTGCTACTCCCTGGTTGCACTTGGCTGCTGCCTGTGATGTGTGATTCAGACTTTTTGCTCCCTAATGGCATGATGTACGTCTAATCCCATACTTAATGAATACCTTGAAGATTGCCCTCTCCCCTGATTTCCTCTAAACTGCTGTTACAATTGAATAAATGAGATCGAAGGCTTGTTAGTGAGGTGGGTGAAACGTGGAGAGCAGAACCTTCCGTGTCCCAGATGAACTTCACAGAGCTTCTCAGGTTTTCAGATGTCATGCTTTACCAAGGATGGCATCCAGTTGAGGGTCTGGATTTAGAACCAAAAGATGTTAGGTTCAAGGCAAAGGGGGCCTTGTTGTTGATTCCTGGAGCAAGGTGCTTGATCTGATTTTAATGGAGAATTTCCCAATACTAAAAAATTCAGCTGTTTGAAATGTGACTTTGGGTAAACGAATCTCCATAAATGTTAGAATAAATGGCAGTTTACTTCCCCTTCAGATGGCTTTTTTGGCACTGCAGTTATTACCTGACACACCTGTGAAAATGCACAAAATACCATGTTGTAACCAAGGGAGTGTGATGAGCAACCAAAGAAGTTAATGAAGTAGAGAAACCAGAACTCTCAGACAAGCTTGTGAAATAATCCCACTCCCACCTCCCTTGTGATTGCAGGTTCAGAATGCCTGTGACCTGTTGATCAAGCCGCTGGAGAAATTTCGCAAGGAGCAGATAGGAGTAACTAAAGTAAGTGCTGGGTGCCTGAGCATTTTCATTCACATATCATCTCTGGAGTCAGAGAAGCTGAACAAAGCAATTGGCTTCACTTCCCCTTAAACACCTTTTGGTTGCTACAGAAATTATAATCTGAGATAGACTTGCACTTTTAGAGCAAACACTGCACACAAGCAAAACCTAAAATTTTTTGTAAAATGACACGTTTGAGGGGCTGGGGCGCTGCCCCCTCGCGAATCCGAAAATTCGCAGATAATTTTTTGATCCCCTATGGTCTAGGGTCTTCACTTTTTTGCCAGCTGGCATCACTTCCTGAAGCTCTAAGAGCACTACGCTTTGGACCCATGACTACAGTTCAAAGTTTCTTGCACAAGGTTCACTGCAAATTGCAACAAGAAACGTGAGGTGAAACGGTCACTTTGATCACTGCGAGACAAACACGTGAATGATGCTGACTGCTGAGACAGATGTGCAGTGTCCACTAACAGATTGTGTAGATCCCACAATTCTTTACCGTACTTGAGCATTTAAAAATATCTTTTGTATACATAATGAATTTAATAAAATAAAATAACATGTAATACTGTATAATACCCTTTGCTTTTATGATTTACTGAAAGTTTTAAGTTTTGTTTACATTTTGCTATGTGCGCATCTGCAGTTTTTCGCATTAGGCAGCGAAGCTCAAATCTTTTTCTAATAAATTTTGTATACAGTGTTCACATATAAATGGAATAATAATGCACATATTTATGAGCTTTTATGAATTGCTGAACATTTCTTTACATTTTCTAGCCTGCGAGCGTCTTTTGTGAGGTGGCAAATGTCCAAGAAAAACTTTCCCATTTAATTTTTGAAGACCAAATCGTGAACAATCAAATTCCTTTTCCGTATAACATGTAATCTTTTGTAATAAAAGCTTACATTTTATTCATATAAATGTTCATTTAACTGTGGATATGGGAAAAGTTAAACACATGCTGTCCCCCCCTTCTTTTTTAAGTGTATAACTTGCTAAGAGAAGTTGGGCAGTTGGTAGCATAGTGGTTAAAGCTGCTGCCTTTCAACCCAAAAGTGGCAGGATTGAATCTTACATCTGGCTACTGTATTACCATTGGGCAAGGTACCTACCCAAAATTGCTCTAGTAAAATTACCTGGCTATAAAAATGGGTAAATAACTGTAAATAGATTAACATTGTAATTTGCTTTGGAGAAAAGTGTCAAATGAATAAATGTAAGGGAAGACTGAAAATTGAGTTGGGTTTTTGGGTTGTACAAAATGTACCAAATCTGCAGTTCCTTCACAAGATTAAACTTTCAACCATTAATATTTAAGCACAGTGTGTCCTTTTAAGTTGGACCTCTGCACTACTTCATGTTCCTTAAAAAAAAAAAAAAAATGGATGTTGAACTGCCTGAACAGAAAGTCCCATTTAGAGTGAACTTGACAGAGGCAGGAAGTTTGGCAGTGTGCTGAGACCTCTGCACTTCCACCTTCAGTTGCTGAGCTCATGGGCGTATGTCATGAACTCCGGTTCTCCAGCATTGCCACAGGGGAGAACCTATCTCTATCATTTCATGAATTACTCAAGCTCCAAAGCCAACATCACGTGTGGAGCTTTCGCAACCCCTTTTTTTTTTTTTCCTTGTTTTGCTTTGCTAACAGTGCAGTTTGGTTTCAATATCACTTCACTATGATAGATGCTGTATCACCAAGCCTCGTTGAGATCTAGGCTATGTAAGAGTCTGCTGGGGAATAAATGAACACGTGGTACGAAACTGGTTGGAAAACACCCTGGAAAAAAGGGACACATGGAAGAACTGAATAAGCAGATGAGGAGTTCCAGTAATTTACGCCAGGGAACGCTGCCAAATCTGCAGGGTATCTGAAGTCACATGAGTGGAGCAATGAAATTGTTAGGGCTTAACTGGAGAGGGGACTTCCTCTCATGTAATAGTATACCTTTGGGTTTTACAAATTGGCCTCGGACTTATTCAGGGATTTATAAGAACAGTAGAAACGTGTGGCAGGAGAAATAAACCTGACCAATTTCTGGCGGGCGTGTCCTGACAGTGAAGAGTTGGTTTGTATGAAACTCATGATGTAAAGAGAGGAGCATTGTGGGAATCCCCGTTTCCTCAGTTTTTCCCTACAGCCATGTCACAAAGTTTCACCAGCAGGTGGTGTTCATCAGAGGAAAAAGGGGCCGTTCGAAGACACTCGTGTACTTCTTTTACTTCAAAAGAAGCTGTACATCTGGAGGCGCACTCTATGTACAGATTTTAAGATATGTGGCTGCAGTAGACCACAATGAGACCAAACACGTATGGGGAGTAATTGTTTTCCTGCTATTGTTTTCGCAGTGCACTTGAGGGTCAATTTAAAGGGGAAGGGCACCACCGGTGGGATTAAAGGCTCTGGTCGGTTAACATGGGTGTGGGGAGGGGGGAGAATGCATCTCGCTGACTGTTTGCCTGCCTCCCTGGTTAACCTGGGCAGCCATGGGACCGATCCAGGCCATACGGAGGCCTCATCTGCGCCAGCACTAATAGGCTGCAGATTCTCTCGCCCCTGTTTGCTGGGAACAGCACACACAGAGCCGCCCAACCTCTCTGGCAGCACCGCAACAAAGCTAACTGGCAGCCAGGAAAACCTTTCCCCCAATTTCTTAATTTTTTTTTTCTTCCATTTCTGGCTGGACTCATTCCGCAGTGAAGGAAGAGCCCTCCCAAAATGCTTCCACGTGACTATCAAAAGAGCACCCTACTTGTGCAGCACTGCGGCAGTCAGTCTGTTTAGGTAAAAACAGTGAAGAACAACAAATGAGGAACAGTTGTCATAGTCTTTGACTATTATCCGTGCGCTGCATTCGGAGAGCTGGAAATGATGTCTGTGTGTTGGCATGGAGAAGAACATGTGTTGGCCTTCACTCTGTGGACACTTCATTTGCAAGGTTGGCTAGGCCTGTGCAAAGTACAAGTTCCATCCATCTTCCTTTTGGCAAAGTTCCTCACAGCTGGAACAGCACCTCTGTCCTGCAATCATCCCATGGCCTTGCCTTGCCTTTGTACAATCATATAGCAGATGTTTGACTTCATGCTGCAGACTTGGATCTTAGTGCTAAGGCAAAATAAGAATCTAAAGAGGGTACTTTCAGATTTACAGTTATTTGAGTCATAGGCAGTATGACTCATTTTCATTTATACCTCTTGCCTGCACTTCTACTTGAACTTACAACGTTTCCAGTTGGAATTAGCAATTGGTTCTTAACTCTGAATTTTTCAAAAGTCCCCTCACTGCATCACGGTCAATAAAATCTTAATTCCTCGCTTTATGTAACAGTTAGATAGGATAAATTTACGTCCCATCAACAATGTATTTTATCAAAGTTAAAATTGTAATTTAAAATGACTTTTAAAAACCACCTTTACAACCTCAACCCCAGTGCAGTCTTCTGGGTGACACACATAAAATGATGCCATGTTTTTCCCATCAAGCACTACAGGACAGGACATAAAAGAGAATAAGATGCAGTGTAGTGGCGAATTTCTGTTCTGTACAAATGTTTCTAAGTTTATTGTTTTTATCTTGCATTAACATTTATATATTTAGCAGGTGCTTTTCTCCAGAACGACATACATGTGCACACAAATAGAAGATACAATGTGTACATTACATTAGCAGAAAGAGAGACTTGCATGCAGATGTGTGATTAAGTGCAGTTAGTTTCTTACCACCATATGAATCGATGTACATGACACAAGTAGCTGTATAAAACTTATCTGAATATCGATGATTCCTTCTTAGTAATTTATGTGTATATATGGCATGATCTCAAAGTGATGGTGCATGAACATTTATGCATTACATGAACTTAGTAGATCATGGGAGAAGTGAGTCCAGAAGAGGTGAATTTTAAGATCCTTTTTAAATGTGGAAAGAGATTCAGCAGTCCTGAGTGAGAGGGCGAGGTCGTTCTGCCGCATTGGAGCCAGAACCGAGAATCTTCGTGCTTTACCTTCTGTGCATGGGATCACCAAGCGGGCAGATGTGGAGGAGCATAGCAGTCTGGTTGGGGTGTAGTGGATGATCAAGTTTTGCGCAGAGTCTGTTGTGACATAAGGACGGGTCCTGCAGCTGTATGCAGGGTGTATCTGCAGCTCCGAGTTGTGGCTTCGATATGCTGAGAGAACAATAGACTTGAGTCAGTCATTACTTCCAGAACCTTAGCAGAGGAGGCAAGTAAAGTGAGTGAGTTGTCCAGCTTGATTGAGAGTTTACGACAGGAAGACAGGACAGCTGGGAGGTGGATCTTCAAAATTTGTAGTGGGATGTTGTAATATGAGGTACACATGTACTTCCTTTTCTTAGTTTTTTTATGAAGTGAAAATGACTATGGTTTGCCTTAGTTTTCCCAAACTTATCCTCAAAAATATTTTTATTTTCAATGGGACAGAGAAAAATCATTAAAATATATGGATTTTTGGTTTTAAAATTTGGGTCAAGTTTTTAAATAAGTTTTGTTTCACATACCTTTTTCCCTTACAAACTTTGTTTTATGATTTTATGAGAACATGGTATAAGCTAAAGATGAATTTCTTTGACGAAAATATAACTATTTAAACATAATCGTGTTGCCATTTTGGTTTTACACAGCATAATACATAAGTTTATGACTAATTTTAGAGTACCACAGTCCCAGTAAAAATCACCAGTTGCTGGATGCTGGTTAAATCATGCACAAATGTGGTTTGTAAGTTAAGTCTGAAGTTGAGTTTCATTGGTATTCTCTCATGTATTCATCATGTCCCATGTAGCTGTAAATAGAAAAATTAATTTAGAAGTATTTATTGTTGTAAGGGGATTTTAATAATAAGTAATGGGCCTTGATATTTATAAATAAAAATATCAATTAGCAAGTGGATGGTTATGGAAATAAAATGTCTTTTGTTAAAAGGAAATCTTGGATTAATATTTTAACCAAAAATGTGGCTAAACATTGTTCCTTGCCAGCTTTTCCATTATATAATAAAATTGAAAGACTTAGGGTTAACAGTATAATTGTAGCAGATCAGATATTGTTCCAAGTTGGATGCAGATGCTGTTTTAACGGGAGTCCTTCTCTGTTTCTCAACAACCACAGCAATAATATAAGGTAAAAGCAAAACCTTCCAAATCACAGCAAACTCGAATGTAATGTGCTGACTATTCCTTGTTCTTAAAAAAATAAAAACAGCCTCAATTTGCACATTTTGCTCAGAACAACGTGTTTTTTAGGAAAAGAAGAAGAAATTTGAGAAGGAAAGCGAAAAATATTACTCTCTACTGGATAAACATCTAAATCTGTCATCGAAAAAAAAAGAAACCCAGCTGCAAGAAGTAAGTGGAAATTTACAGTATAACAGCAACACATTGGGCATCCCATAATTAGCCATAACTGACAGATAAATACATTCTGGTTTAATGCAAGAGCTGTGTTGTTAAAAATATTAGTTTTCTACATCTTTATACTGAAATTAATGGTACTATTGAATGTAACTTCTGAAGTTTTTTTTGTATTTTCAAAATACATGAATACTGAATCTTTGATGCATCAATTTAATTGTATATTTGCAAAAAATACTTCATACAATATGAATATCGGTTGTAAGCACTTGACTTACAGGCCTTAAAATATCAAATCGATCATATCAATAGCATGAGAATTTTTTTTGTGATTTGTTTAATTTTGGATAATTAATGTTTTTCTCTCTTCTGGGTTTGGTGGAACTACAGGCAGATGTGCTACTGGACAAAGAAAGGTTAAACTTCTGTGAATCATCCGTGGAGTATGTGTGCCAGATCCAGCAGGTGCAGGACAGGAAAAAGTTCGATGTGGTGGAACCTGTGAGTGCCTTCCTCTGCGAGTCGGACAGGCTGTTTACGGCTCTCTTTCCCACGTCCTCTGGATACATAACTTGTTCCTCTATGGTTTTTCCTCAGTTCAGCAGTGCTCGTGTACAGCAGTGCATTAGTCCTTGAAAAAATTAAATATCAACAGAGAAATCCAGTGCAGGTGGTAACGGCTGTGACTTAACACTAGCAATGTCTGCAAATTTTTGGAAATGCAGAAGCCAAGACAAAGATTGGGTTAGCTGTAAACTGTGGGTGGTACTTTGGAAAGGATACATTAATAATTATGTATAACGTGGATTCTAAGTGTCATTCAAAATATATACTTATTAATATATACAATACCTTGTGAAAACATCACTTTCTTTTAATGGTTTTACATTTTCAGCAGTGCATTATTTTACACATTTTTTTTATTTCTGATTTTTATCACTTTCCATTTCTCTCCATTTTTCTTTGCACCTCTGTGAGATTATCTGGGAAATGGCTACAGGCTGGGAGGATTTAAGTGAAGACTTTTACTGGACCACTGAAGTGCAGTCACCTTCTTCTTAATAAGCCACTGCAGAATAAATTTTTACCTGAACCAAAGTTCTTCTGGAAAAAACTGCCTGTACACCCATTCCTCCCATAATGATCTGAATTAATTTAGTGCAATCGCCCCATTTGGCAAATTGCTGTTATGAAGGGGTTGAATTATTTCTGATGGGGGCAAAATAATCTTTTTCTGGGGGAAACCAAAATTCATTAAAATACTAGAACCAAAAGTTTTTTTTTTTTTTTTAATGCATAACATCCTTTGCAATAACCATTGTCCAATACAGGGTCACAGAGCTCCATAATCTATAGTAACAAATTTTACAATATCACTACTTATATCTTCCACTTTGCAAAGTACGTAGATGCAGCTCTGGTAAAGATGTGGTGTAGCATTAACAGCAAATGTTTGAAGCCCATAATGTGGTGGCGCAGTGGGTTTGGTCTGTGCCTGCTCTTTGATGGATATGGGGCTCAAGCCCTGCTTGGGGTGCCTTGCAATGTACTGGTGTCCCATCCTGGGTGTGTCCCCTCTGGCTTGCTCCATGTGTTGCCAGGTTAGGTTCTGATTTGCTGCGACCCTGCTTGGAACTAGTGTTTTCAGACAACATGTATGTGTGTGAATCCTGTAATTTCTGTAGTACCCTTCAGTTATGTACTTAGCCTGAATTGCTCTAGCAAAACTTACCAAGGTATATGAATGTGTAAATAATAGTAATTTGCTTATCACTGTAAGTGGCTTTGGAGAAGTGTCAGCATTATTATTATTATTATTATTATTATTATTATTATTGTTGTAGTATGACTGCTACCTTAGCTGTGGTATTTAATGGATGGCTGTGTTTTGGTTGGCACTGTTGAAGCAATTGTCAAGAAAGTAGGAAACAGGAACTATGTACAGTCATTGGTTTTGGTACGGAAGAAGCATAGTGTCCACATGCTTTGCAGAGTGCAAAGCATAGTAGACAAGAAATGAAATACTGCTGGAGAAGAAAAAGGAGCACATAACCAGGGAAAAATATAATTTTACTGAATAATAAGTCTGTTGTATGAAAAAAGGGTACATACTTTCATTTTTGAGCTGCTCAGTCCATGCTGGTGAGAAATCAGCGCCATATCATGTTGCTGCTCAACAGTAGGGATGCTGTTCACTAGTTAATGCTCAGTGCTGGGTCTGCACCAAATGCATGTTTTGCATTTAGACCAAAAATTTCAAGTTTTTTTTTTTTTTTTTTTTTTTCCCCCCAGTTGATGTCTTTTTTTCCCCCTCATCAGCAAAGCCTTGCCACAATACAGCCCAGTTTTGTGTTCTGGATAGTGTTACTGATGGACATTTTGTCTCATCTTGGCCATTGAGCTGTTCCATAGTTGCCCTGCGTCTCACAATAGCACAGTCATCACCGTCACTCCACCCGTCTTCTCAGTCTGAAGGGGCGGCCTGATTCAGGCAGTGTCTCAAGTGGCACAATATGCCTTCTGCTCTTAATGGTTAATGTGTTCATGCCTTTTGAATGTTTTTTTTATAACCATCACCTGATCTGCCGACTCCTATGACAATGCTGACACGTTGAAAGCTCCTAGGTTTTCACGGCTAAATTGCACCAAGATTTGTTCGGTTTGGAGACACGTTTCTCCAAAGCGACATATAGTGATTATCAAATAGTTTTTAGTTGATAGATTTGTCCAGTGTAACACACTCATTCAGACCTTAGAGGCAATTTAGAGTGTCTTGTTTACCTGAAAAGCTTGTGTTTAGCCTGTGGGTGGAAACCAGAGCACCTGGAGAAAGCAGAATTTTTCAATAGTCTCCTCGTTGCATCACAATCAAGAAAATCTTAACGCCTTGATTTATGTAAGGGTTAGATTGATGAAAACATCACATAACTTTGACAGGGTATACTGTAGATGGAACACCAGTTTAGTTTAGCAAAGGTAAAGTGTACTTTAAAATTACTTTTAAAAATCATCTCTACAACCTCAACCTCAGTGCTGTGTTCTGTGTGACAGAGTAAGCATTATTTGCACCCAGGTCTGAATACACAGCCTAAGTCCTGTGAGGCACCAGCATTACCTACTGTACCACTGAGAACTAAAGGAGACAAGTGTATTCTGAAACCTGTCCTGAACTGTGTTAAAGTGCATTGCATAAATTCTTTGACTTTTCAAGAAAATTTACAGCTTTATCATTAATATAACCTTTTAATTTTAAGCAGATTTTTCTTTATCATCTTACTACACAGACATGTAACAGCGGAAGCACAAACTTCTTTTTAAAGGAGATGTGATTGCAGATTCTGAAATACAAAAATGTAGAAATGTAAGTGAATGTGTAGGACTGTTTTTCTCTGCCCTGCAGGTTTTAGCTTTTCTCCACAGTCTGC
Source organism: Scleropages formosus (assembly GCF_900964775.1). Lineage (NCBI taxonomy): Eukaryota > Metazoa > Chordata > Actinopteri > Osteoglossiformes > Osteoglossidae > Scleropages > Scleropages formosus. The sequence continues at coordinate 16,181,134 of NC_041819.1, read as the reverse complement.
TAATGTTGAACAACCTCACTTTCGAGACGACCCAAGACTTCCTGCCGTACAAGCAGGAGCTGCAGCTCAGCTTGCAGAACGTAAGTACTCCCGCGCTGATGGAAGGCCCCGTTTGAGAAAGGTCCCCTGAACTCTCACATCCTACAAATCTGTTTCTCTTAAGACGAGGAACCACTTTGAAAGCACCCGAGAGGAGATGGAGGAGCTGATGAAGAGGATGAAGGAGTCACCCCAGATGTGCAAAATCCCTGGCAAGCCCACCATCGAGGGGTACCTGTACTCGCAGGAGAAATGTAAGACCTCCATGAAACTCTGTCCTCACTAACACGAGTACAGCCTTACCGAAATTAAAGCCGTGGCACTGCTGGGACCTTCTTTTCCTCATTTTTGAATGTAAAGTTGTACATGCTGGTTTGCGTTTGAGAGCTTGTTAATGTGTTGCCATTTTGTGGTATAGAGCTTAATTGCAATAAGAAGTAAGACAGTAAAATGAGGGAATGGAAGTCAGCAGCCCAATGCATTGCGGACAGGCACACTTGAGGGGACACTGAGACACATGTCTGAACTGGCGCCTCCTTGCAGGGGCTCTGGGAATGACATGGGTGAAGTGTTACTGCAAGTATTTCAAAGAGACCAGGCTGTTCGTCATGGTCCCTGTGGAGCAGAAACCTGTTACCAGACAAGTAAGTTGTCACTGCAACATATGCTTGGGAACGGAGCACACATGTATGGTGGGATATATTCCAGCTATTAAAATGACTGAAGCAATTACACTGTACATAATGTATAAAGTACAGATTTCCATATTTCATATAGTTCATTGATTACACTTGACTTTCCAATTATGTCACTTTTCATTCATGACATGTAGTATAAGCCATTTATTTAAATGTACAGCTTTTTAATGCATGATAGCTGTTAATTTTTTCTACAATTTATATTAAAGCAACTAATATGGACCATGCTGTTTTAATTTGCGATTCAATTTATATTAAAAAGTTATTTTATAACAAATACTCATTTTCCTAAATAGAAACTGCTAGCTGTCATCGGTCATCGCGTATTTTTTCCCTAGAAATTTCTGGAAAGTAGCCCTTCAGTTCAAGGAAATGCAGTTATACTCTACCCACTACTATTATCTTTTTGTTAATCAATACAAACAATGAAATTAGCTAAATGGTGCAATTTAAACATTTCCTTTGCTCTACAGTTACATTTATTCATTTAGCTGACACTTTTCTCCAAAGCGACTTACACTGTTAAGGTTAAAATTATTTACCCACTTATGCAGCTGGGTAATTTTACTGGAACTGTTTAGGATAAGTACCTTGCTCAAGCGTACTGCAGCTGGAGATCGAACATGCGACCTTTGGGTCCAAAGGCAGCAGCTCTAACGCCTACACTATCAGCTGTCCCATGTTTTATGATGTGCAAACATCTTGTGTTCAGTTTAATATCTTTATACATTTCCCTTGTCATGTAAACATACAATATTGATATCATCTTTATGTGATGTCCTCCTAATATTGGTCTCTTCCTCTCCCTATATTCCCCACAGGGTCCTACAGAGTTAACGCTTAAATCCTGCATACGGCGGAAATCCGAGTCGATAGACAAGCGCTTCTGCTTTGACATAGAGACGTGCGAAAGGTGAAGATGCCTCCTTTTGTAAGACCTTAGTAGCCTGGATAGGATGTGCGGCCTCCAACATTTTACACTCTTCTAGTAAGGCCTTTGGCCTGTCAGGGAACAGCTGGGCCACAAGGACACGCAGCGAGGATGTTAAGGAGGTTATAGCCCAAACAATATTTGGCAGCTTATGCTTCGCTCAAGTAGGTGGCACTTCCAGCGATTCTGAGGGGGTGAGAAGGAACACAAGCTTGTGTCTGGCACACACAATGCGGGTCATATGCCTTCAGAGGTCATTGCTGTTTAGCTGAGAAATGTCGGTAAATATTCCCAAAATATATAGCCAATGTGGGAGCCAGTCATTTACCCCATTGGTATCAATAGGAAAAATTTTCTTGTCGTCTTGATCCCCAAAACTGACACTCATGTATGCTAAAATATCACCAAATCCCTTTAAAGTAGACTCTTGCTTCAGTTATTAGTTATCGTAATACAACAGGGCAGTTTACCTTCATTAATTCCGTTAAAAAAAACACGAGTTTCTGCCAGGTGCCCTGATTTTGTCTTTCAGGTGAACTGGTGACTCTGAATTGCCAGTTGGTGTGTGTGTTCCATTGCTGTGCTGCTGACATTATGCGTAAAGCCAAAGGCCGTGTCTAACCTCATCGCCACATAAACCCTATGGGATATGCTGTACAGTTTTTATTTAAAAAAAATCTTTATAAAAATATACTGTACTTAAAATATAGGGACTTGTAAAAACATCAGCATACACTGAAAAAATGTGCATTTAAATGTCCTCACTATCTTCCTGTGTTTACGTGGGTTCCCTCCATGTGCTCTGGCCATCTCCCATACCCCCATTTAGTCCAAAGACATATGAGTGAATGAGCAAATGAGTGCGTGTGCGTTTTTCCCCATGAAGGACTGGCATCCTTCCTCTTACCCTGTGCTTATGGAATGGACTCTCAACCACCATGACCTTGCACTGAACATCAATAATGGATGATACTGTTATTGCGTTGTTGTTGTTTTATTTTTTAATCCAAAGCAATATACAATGTAATCTTACTCCTTAATACTAATTTGTTACTGGGCCTTCAGAAAGGGAATCTAGATGGCTGTGGGTAAGGACAGGTGAGCCATAGGTTCAGGGTAACACACCTGACATATACGATGAGCCTATTTGATTCACCTGGGTGGTAGCGTCTGATCTTGAAGGACCAGAAGACCATAGGTTAACATCACCGATGATGTGTCCAGGTGCATCTTAAAGCATGTGATTTGAAGAGCTGGACATTTTGCTGGAGCAGCTCAAGTGAAATGCTTTGGTCAGTGATTAAGGGGCAACAGAGAGCATCCTGGAATCCAGACTGGAAGCCACCGGATTGCCTGTTCATATATGTAACCACCACGCTAGCTGCTGCATTACACAGTGCTACCTGGGCTTTCGCACAGTAAAAACACCTCAGGAAGAGTCACAGAGAGGGAGTTCCGCTTTGCCTCCAGTAGTAACAGGTCTGCTTTCTGGAACTCTCTCTTCAGAACGGCACCTGTCACGCTGCAGGCCGTCTCGGAGGCAGACAGGAAGCTGTGGATAGAGGCAATGGATGGGAAAGAACCTGTACGTTTACCTTTCATGTACTGCCACCTTCTGACTCAGTACTGTTGTGTTTTTGGAAGAATAAATCTGTGTCATTTTGGTTCACGATGTGCCCCGTAAATCTGTTTATTTGCATATTGTATCATACCTACATTGCAATTTTCAGTACATCACGTAGTCAAAGCACACTGGCATTTCACATTTAATAATGTTGACAGCAGCATAACATTTTGTAGCGCTATCTGAAATGAAGTGACTTTTTTCTTCTTCATAAGTGTGTTTAACTCTCAGATGAGTTGTCTGTATTTAGATTGAAATTCCATTATGTTACTTTTGGTATGTATGTTTTTTTTTTTTTTTTTTTTTTTTTTTTTTTTTTTTAAAAAAAAACATGAAATTACATTGTCTTACATTATATTTTCATTCCAGATATATCATTCACCAATTCAAAAGCAAGCTGAGAGTATGTATCATTGACATTTTGACATAAGAACATGTTAGTCATCTATTTTTAAATGTGCTGATATGTCTTTTTGTGTGTAGTATAGTGTATATACAACCATATTCATATATACACACACACACACACGTATATAATTTCATTGTGTATCACTGTCTATATAAAGTCTTCTCTGTTTTATAGTGGAACTAAATGAAGTTGGATTCAAGTTTGTTAGAAAATGCATAAATTTTGTTGAAACTAGAGGTAAGTGTATTTATGAATAAAACTATTTGTTCTTGACACATTAATATTGCTTGCCACATAAATATGTGCTTACCAGCTAGCTATATTTGTGTTTTTTATTTTTATTCTACTCATGATAAGCTAAAGCCAGAATGATTTGTTATATTTTTTCCTGCAGGGGGCAGCAATGGGTGAAGTCCAGGATTTCTTAGCACATGGGGGGTGGGGGGGGAGAGTTAATGTGGAATGCTTTTCTAAATGTGATCACAGGCTAAGCGTTAAGGGAAACGTTATCATCCCATAGGAAGTTGAGAAGAAAGTTAAATTTGACATGCTCATTTAGCTGAAATGTGTACAGCACCTGACACTCTAATGTCATTACATCCTCACTTGTGTTGTGTAAGCTGTTTTGCACTTGGAAGACCCAAGATATATAAAGATGTTAAAGAGCACAAAAAGATCTTTGTGCATCATAAGAATGCAATTAGTCTTGATTTGTTCACCATAAGACAAAAATACACACATGTGGCATCTGAATATTGAGTAACCACGTGTCAGGCCTCTCGCGTTGCTGAGACGAGTTGAATTTTTCAGTGTGTCAGAGGGTTTGCGTTTCCCCCCCCCCCCCCCCCACACACAGTCTAAGACACACAGCCAAACACACATCCACACTTTGATTAAGTGATGAGACATTTAGTCTTTATTTAACTTGGACTGTGGTCCTCCAGTCCTCAGCGCCCTGCTAGAATCTCTCAGCACCTGCCAGGAGGAGGAGGAGGATGGATCTTTCATTTGTAAATGTCATAGACAGAGGGGTTTTCAGACAGGACCTCGACTCCGCCTTCCTTTCGGCATCAGGTCCTGACGGCTGTAGATTTCCACTTGGCCAGTTTTTTGGAAGGAATGCCCCATGTCCCCTTTCTCATTCCATCTTCCTCTCTCACACTGTCTCTTTCTCTTCTGCAGGGCTCACACAAGAGGGTGTCTACAGAACAGTTGGCAGCAATATTCAAGTGCAAAAGCTTCTAAATGCCTTCTTTGGTGAGGAAATTACCAAGCTCACATCTGGCCGTGCAGCACAAGCTTTAGTGGTACAGACCAAAACGCCTAAAAAATAAATAAATAAATACAGAAGTGAGGCACAGAATGGGAACTACACTACTGCCAAATGCTGTGATATGAGCTGCTGGTTCATACATTTACATGCACGTTTATTCATTTAACAGACGCTCTTCTCCAAAGTGATGTACGTCTCCAAGAACAGTGCAAAACTTTGTTACGTACACAGGAGGAGATTTGCATGCAGACACGTGACTCTTGAGTGCACTGCGTTTGTCACATACCACTATATGAACCAGTATACATCACACGAGTAGCTGCATATAGGGTTTTTGTAGTAATTATTAAACAGATAATAGTACATGTTTATAGAGCACATAGGAGATCAGGGTAGAGGTAAGTCCAAAAGAGGGGAGTTTGGACACCCTTCTTGAATGTTGAGAGGGATTCAGCAGTTCTGAGTGAGAGGGGACAGTCATTCTGCCACATTGGAGCCTGAACCAAAAATCCTTTTGCTCTGGGTTTTAGACCTCTCGTGTTTGTGTGGCCACTAAGTAGGTAAAGGTCACTGTTTGCAACTTTTCAGAGTTTCCAAATGTGGTTGAAATACCACACATGTGCACAGTCTGAACCACGTGTCCCATACGGGGTCACGGAGCCTAACCCAGCAACACAGGGCATAGGGCTGGAGGGGGAGGGGACACACCCAGCATGGGATGCCAGTCCGTCGCAAGGCACCCCAAGCGGGACTTGAACCCCAGACCCAGCGGAGAGCAGGACCCGGTCCAACCCACTGTGCCACCATGCCACCGCATCCCCCTGCTTACATACCAGCGATACTTCAAAATTTAGATTTATTCATTTAGCTGACCCTTTTGCCTAAAGCATCTTGCAGTCTTATACATCTCTTTCCAGTCTGTATTTTCACTACAGTCTCACATCCGTACAGTTTTTAAAGACAAAATCAGTTATTTCGAGCCGTCAGTGCATGCTAGGATACCCAAACACTGGAATTGTTTGTACGCTTTTTCAAATCTGCACCTTTTTAGCTCTTTAACGACTATTTCACATAATCCGGAATGCTCCTTAAAGCACTTTAGTCTTCATTTTTGAATCTTGCCTAAAGTCTCTCAGTCTTGATCCTCAAACAGATAGTGAATAAAAATCCCAAAATGTGACAGTCCCTTCAGTTGTGCACAGACAAGGGACCTTTGATAAGGCAATTTCATACTTTTTAAGGCAATTTTTTTGTCAGTGTAGACATGGAGACACCAGAGCACATGGGTCTGAATACTTTGTCAAGGAGCCTATTTTACTTTTTTTTTTTATAGGATGTCTACTGACAAATAGCTCACTTTGTCGGTAAAAATTTCCTACTTCAGCATGTAAGGCTGCGATAAAAATACTGGTCTTCAAAAGATATTTCAGCATTAACTTGAATCCAGCAACATTGGAAAATTATTCAAAGGTCTGAATACTTCGCATTGTGCAGAACAAGGACAGTAATGGTGGCAACAAGCATGGGATGCGGACCTCTTGCTCACATGGAGGTATTTGTTGTCAGGTCAGGTGATGAATGCACAAACTTAAAATGGTCTTATGTGAACTGTTAAGTTTACAAAGGAAATACAGCTCATGCTGGAATTTTGTATGGAGCATGTGATGTTGAGATGATTGTTGCAGGAATATCCACAAAGCCAAAAGAGGTCTTGATTGAAAATTATACAAACAACTGTTACCAGAAAATGGTCTATAAAGATTCTGCTTGACCCCCTCCCGACAGATGCCAAATGTCCAGGAGATGTGGATTTCCACAGTGGCGACTGGGACATTAAAACTGTCACAAGCGCCATGAAATTCTACCTCAGGTGAGTGTGGACGTCCTTCAATACTCCACCTTACGTGTCTCAAAGGTCAGACCACGGGAATCTTTCGTGAATTTATACATCTCTTCAATTCAGTTCAATTCAGTTTATTTTTATAGAGCGCTCTTCTCATGCAGTGACACAGAGCACCGAACAAAGACATAAGAGAAGTAGATAGTTGGCTATGTATGAAATTACTACAGTAGCCATTTGTAATTTGCTTAGACTCACACTTTTAGTTTCCAGTGCAACCTCATACTGTCTACAGTTGCAGCCATCTACAGTGCAGAGATGAACATCATACCAGAGACTAGGAGCGGGAAGTGTTGTGTGACACTGTGGAGACTTTCTGCACTATTAGAGTACATTATTGTGTTAAGTGCCAGATCTTACATTAGGCACTATAGGTAGAGTGCCTAGGGTCTACAAAGGAAGATTAAAAAAATTGAAAGAAAAAGATTTTGGGATAGAAATTTAATGCAATTAAAATGTTTAAAAAAAAAAAAATTACATTTCAGATACATAATTCCAGAATTTCCATGCTTTTGCCAAGGCAGTTTTTTTTTTTTTTTTTTTTTACTGCAACTTCTCTATCAACCACGTGGTTTAGCATTAGAATAATTTAAAGTCAAGTGACCTGAACTCAGTCGGTGTTTACCACTGCTGTTGTCTGAGACACAAATGAATCTCATATATTACACTGGCACTATCAGCCTCTTTAGTCACTTCAGTCGTGGCTTCCTTATGATTTAGATTTTGTGCTTGTTCATTGGAAAGATTTAGCTTGGACTGACGATACTATGTCTTTTTTTTATCTTAGTCTCTGAAATATTATGTTTAATTTTCGGAAATATGACATGGACTAGACTACAAACTTTGAAATTACACCATGAATTAGTAGCACCAGTCTAGCTTTTCAGACTTGAATGTAACTCAGAGGTCTTGCAGTATAAACAGAACCAGTTTCCTAGTTCATTTGAACTCAAATTAATTAATTCACAATTACCCCATTCATATCAATAGAATCTGCTCTGTGATGCACATAGTGATTTTTCTACTGTCCATTTCCATATTTTAGTCCCACAAAAGAAAAGCACTGACTGGAATGATTGTTAGTACACTTCTTGATACTTTCAGTGCAGCTGTACACAGTTTTGTCTGTCTGTGTAACTGTAGTGCTGTCATTCCCACAATATGAAGCTGTGATTACACACAACTGACAAGATCAGTGTCAAAATCACAGTTACTTCGTAGTTTAATCTGTGGTTAAGAGCCCAGTGGCATAAAGGTTTTGATAAAAGTAATACAGCAGATCAGAGGCTTAGCAGTCAGCAGCACGTTATGAGAAGGGTGTCATCTTTAAAAAAAAAAAAAAAAAAAAAGACGGAATGTCAGAAGAGTGTTAGTAGACCTGATGCTGAGTACAAGATCATTCCACAGCCTTGAAGTTTCAACAGAGAATAAGTGATCCTTGATAGTGCTTCTTGGAAGGGGAGTGATCTATACAGAGAGCAAGATATATAGAGATCTCGTATAATTTGTCCATAATAATGGTTTAGATCTCATTATTGGGGATGTAAATGTGAGCGGCATTGGTCAGGTTTAAATTTAACAGTGAATTTCATTGTTTATTTTAAAAATGATATTTGTATACTTACTTGAAGATTTTGACAATAGCCTGCAGTCGAGTGGCACAGTGGTGCATCTAGTAGCACTGCTGTCTCAAAGCAGCTGAGTGCTGCGAAAGGGCATGGGTTCAATCCCCAGTCAGTATGTGTGGAGTTTGCATGTTCTCCCCATATCTGTGTGGGTTTCCTCCAGGTGCTCTGGTTTCCTCCCACAATACAAGGTACAAGACATGCTGTTCAGGTTCCCCCATAGTGTGTGAATGACAGAAAGAGTGTGTTCCACTGATGTGTGAATCAGTGACCCAGTGTAAGTAGTGTATCTAGCAGTGTAAGTCACCTTGGTGAATAAGGTGTGTGGGCTAATAATAATGCGAAGAGTTCATTGTAAGTTGCTTTGGAAAAAAGGAAGAGAGAAAAAAATCTCCTGAATAAATAAATGTAAACTAGAACCAGTCATAGCAAATTCTCTTTTTGACCTAAGATCAGTATAGCAACCAGATAAGATCAGTATGCTGCACCATGATCATTGCCCCTGAAAGACGCACTGAAACGCAGCTTCAGAGGCAATTTGCCACATGTTTTTTGAGGCTACATCTGTATGGGAGAAAAAAATAAATGGGAATTACTTTCAAAAGGGATGAAATGGTGTGCTCCTTTCAGAGTCATTTCAAGAGGCTCCTTTGGTGGGAGATGGGTGTATACGAAGCAGTCGGATGGAAGCAGTAGCCTTCCTTTAACGGACGCTGGTCTCTGGACAGCTTTCAATTAGGTTTTTTTGTTATATTTTTTGTGCTATGGTTCTCTGCCAGTGCATCATGGGCCATAGGAAAGAGCAGGGGGCCCAAGGCAGGGTTCCTCACCCTCAAGGCCAAGTCCTTATCTGCTCTGCCTCAACCCAGTTTCTGCCCCAGCTTCACAAGGTGCCTAACTTCACCTGAGAGAGACATCCCCGAGATGTCATCCAGATGTCTAATGCTTTATTTTCTTTTGTTCTGTAACATAGGACAACCATAAAATATGTTTTGATGAAAGGCTATTTGTCTGTGTACAGTAATGGGTTCATATATACATTTATGTTGAGCTTTTTTCTGTTTTCAGATCATATTTAGAACAGTTTTAGACACTGGCATACAGAATAGTAGTGAGTCTTGTGTTTTAGCTTTTTTAAGCCTTTCAAATAATTTTATTATGAATTCCTGGGGATCACACCTCCAGTAAATGCACATTCAGATTTGCTTGATTTGATTTAAATCTAGCCATGTTTTAAATTATGAATAAGAAATAGCCAAGATGCAGTGGATTGGTAACGAGGAAGGTCATGGTGTACTCAGCTCTAGCAGAAATGTTTTGTAAAGGTCCTTGGGGTCAAAATGGATGGAAAGTTCCGGAAATTCATCAACAATTCAGACAAGACACGATAATCAGACTGGAAACTAAAACATACGGATTGATGAAATGGAGAAACAAAAGCTAAACGAATAAATTCAGTATGAGTATTCAGTATTTCAGTGAGACTAATATTTTCATCTGTTGTCTCATCCATCTGCATGTCTTGATATTTTGACATCATGTGTATCATATTATAAACGCAATTTTTATGTTTCTCTGCTGTAGAGATCTAACCAAAAATGAAGTAAAAACTAAAGGAACCTTTTCCAACATTACTACAAAGATGTTATATGTTCAGTATTACAGAAAAAACAATATGAATACAAAAATATGTTTTCTCTTGAGGTAACACAAAGGACTGTTTCTCATGTCCTCACATCATTGGAGAACTTGCATGAAATAGTAGATATCATCTGGCCCTAAAGTGACCGATATCTTATCATGAGAGATATCTTATCATTTCTCTCATGACAGCTTGGATTCCAGAAATATGCGGTTCAGTACTGACATGTATTCCAGATTAAATTTGCCTCCTTAGATTTGTCAAATGGTCTGATGTGACGTTTTGGAAGATTTTCCATTTAAGAAAAATTGCTGCTGAGCAAATGCTAGGTACAATCATTCGGGGAAGTTGGGCATTGAATTGTGTAAGAAACTTTACATCAGGGAGCACAACAGAGACATTTATTACTTGGCCTTTGAATGAGCAGGTTGTACTTCACTTTGGATCAAAGATCAGGGGAGCAAATGAATTGTCCTCTTATCAATGGTCAGCATAGAATGGTGGTTAAAGATTTGGACTTGTCACCATAAGATTTCAGGTTCAAATGTCTGCTGTGGTGCCTCTGAGCCGGACGCATTGTTTAAATTGCACTAGTAAAATATCTAGCGACATTATTAACAGTCCTAAGCTGTGTTAGTTACTTTGGTTAAAGAAGAAGGACGACGACCTCACTAAATTTTTCAGAAAGATAATCGTCATGGAAAGTTCTCTTGGCCAGGAAGTTTGAAAAATTAGTTCTTTGCTTAGTAAATCCAAATCAGATTAGTTTCATTTTGAAAATACTATTCAGAGTATTCAGTACTCTGAATAGTCACATCATAAAGCTGTTTTACCTCCACTGTAACTATTTCTTGTGAAAGTCTTTAAATAAGTCAGGATGTGCCTACCTGCAGAGGTGGGCGGAGAAGTCAAAAGTAATACTCATTTGTACTGAAACGAGACTTGCATTAACTTCTGGCTAAATCTAACTAGGCCGTGGTTCATTTCTGACATCTAATTTAGATATTAAAAAGCATTTGCTTGAATACAAGTTATATAACTAGTTTATACTTAAATATAAACTAGTAATATAAGTTTATAGCTCGTTAATAGCTACTTAAATATTGTCTGTTTATGTCACTAATAATGACATTCTTGTTAGAAAGAAGTCAGAACTTGTAACCTAATTTGCAAGCAAGGTACATGGCAGGAGAAGAGCAACGACTTACTGTGAAGCATTTTAGAGTGGATGTAGAGCTTATGTCCATTGAGACTGGTACCCTTGGGCAAAAAAGGGTGTACATGTGAAGTATAGGTGGGTATGTAGCCTGCATATTCCTTACTGTTGGATATGGATCCAGTGGGTGTGGATGTGTAGTCGGTATACTTTTTAGGTTGGATAACCCACACATGAACAGACAGCAGATTCTATTGGGCTGTAGTGGTGTGCCATGAGGAAGAACAAAACTGAAGTTGAAAAAACTAGGAAACTTTAGTATATAAGTTCACAGAATTAAGATTCAAATATTTGTTAATATCCGAGGTGAACATTTTTCATAGCACAACCCTTGGTTTAGCCTTTTTCAGTACTAGCATGCTGAAATTAATAAAAGAAACCACATGAGTTCCTGGCACATGAATAAGCTAATTGTCATTAAAGGCAATGCATGACTCTATACTCTGATCACTATCACTCTTACTTAAGGGGAAATCTGTGCTGATAGCCAACAATGACTATTAAAATCCACAGAAGTTGTCATCTGACAGCGAGAGATGCTGCTGCTAGTGATTCACTGTGAAAGTGATTTGATTAGCTTTAAAAAGAAAATGTTAAAACATTAGATGTAGAAAGTCTAAATGAAAAGTGACAGAAAAGTAATGGAACACGGTACATTTTTTATATTTACAAATGTACTTGAGTAACAGCAAAAATGTACTCAAATGTACAGTTTCATATCAGATTTGAGTTTGTAGAACTAGCATTACTTTTTTAGTTCTTTTGCTTATGTTGAATTGCTTCTATGAACAGAGCAGTTTACAGTATTAGTTATTTAATTATCACATTGGTTGTAATTAGGGCGCACAAAAGTATCACTGAAAGTGCACCTTAAAACTAATATTTGTCTTTGCTTTTATGAACATATGAGCATGTTATTCAGCCTTGCTGTTTGTTCCAATAATTGTTTGCATTCTTTCACAGGAGTCTCACAGAACCTCTGATGACCTTCAGTCTCAATCGAGAACTCATCTTAGCTGCAAGTAAGATTTCTGTATTAGCACACGTCAGCAGTGGAGGACACTTAGCTATGGAAAGAACTTCTAATATTTATTAGCAGTATCCTTCGTAATATATCTGTTCTCTAGAATTTCCTACATACTTTTAAAAATAGCAGATTTCTTTCTTTTCCAGTTAGCTTTAAAGGAAAAAAAAGCTCTATTTTAGTCAGATTCAAAATGTGCAGATGTTGTTTTGTAATGGGGAAAAAATGCAGAAACTATGAGTTATTATTTACCAGTTAGCAGATACTACCCTTACATGCAGCATTTTAAAATGGCCTTTCATGAAAACTATTCTTTTCCTCCTCACTTTGCACTTGAACTTAAAATGACTGTTTACAATGCATAACCGTAACTTCCCTCCCAGCAAAACGTGATGCTGAAGCTTTTTGTTTTCTGGTTGACCAAATAGGGCAGAAATGTTTCCAGTATTCTTTTGCCAGTAATTTTATTTCAAAGAATTTAAATGTCCCTCTGTATCACTGTATTTTTATTTTCAGTTGAACACTTTTCAGAATGGTAGAGTAGGTAATAGAAACACAGGTGTTTACGTCTCATTCTGGTCCTGCACCCGTCCAAATTTACTCTAGCCAGAAGTTTTAATCATTGTGTACTTTCATTGCGTCAGAGAAGGTCTAGGCCCAAGGTTAGTGCTCTAACTATGGTAGCCAAAACTCACATGTAATTTTTTTCATGTTTATAGTTTATCGAGCTGAGGTTTTTCAAAATTCGTCGAAGTATTACAACAAATGTCCTGTTGTTTTGTTAAGTTTTTATTCTCTATATCTACTTGCAGGGATGAAAAATTTGCACTTTTTGGCAGATTTACTTTATTTTTTTCTCTGCCACCTGGGTCTTTCTTGAAATCAGTATAAATCCATGGAGAAAAATTAGGGTGTGGTATATAGGTGCATGGATAGTCGGAACAGGGAAAAGCATGTGAAAAACTCTAATCTGCCTGCGTTTGACAATCTAATGACAAGCAGATAAATGCATCACTTGCATAGAGGACAATTGTGATTTCATGAGATCCAAATTAGCCAAGCACTTCAGTATTCTGTGTTCTGTAATTGATTAGTCCAACAAGCGCAGTAGCGACCTGTACATACAGTGGCACCCTTAAGTGAGTTTTTGTTTGCCGTTTTCTGCCTGCCAAAATTGGCTGCAAGAATTTTAGATTACAAAGATGATGTGGGAATGAAAGAAATTGATTTGATGGGGGGGGGGGGGGGAACAAATTTTCATGGGATTGGTTAGATCGAGCAATAACAATCAAAATCGGAGATGGCGATCGAAGCATGATCTGCGTGCTGGGCGAGTGCATTCTCATGATGGACATGCCAGGGAAAGTTCTTTGAATTTTTACAAAGACACAGTTACGCTTCTCGTGGTGTGAAGGCTTTGGACAGTTACTTGGCCAGCAGTAAAGACTGCAAGATCGTCAAAACCTGAATGACTGTTTTCAGTTTCGTTTCAGAAATTTTTGGTTTCTATGACCCATTTCACCTATGCAACAGTGTATTTGAACAGTCATGAGTACAATTTTAAGGAAATTTGTCCTAAAAATTCTCAACATTTAAGTGCCTGAAATAGCCCCAGATTGCATCTCAAGGCTTCTGAGATTCAAAAGTTTCCAGTAGGGGGGTATGCCCCCAGACTCCCCTAGCAATGTTGTGACTTTCAGCTTTTTTCATTTCATTTGTCTGCACTTTCATCCCTGTGCATGTATGAGTGGAAAGAGAGAAAAAAACATGGGACTTTTCATCTGTGCAATATAGCACATTGTTTTTAACAATACCTATGGACTTGTTTCTAAAGTTCTGTATTTCTTTGTGCAGTATTTTTTTCAGTTTTAATAGTAACCCTGATTAGATTTTTCAGGCAGCAGCTCATATATTTTATTTCAGTCCCATTGTTTTAGATCTGCTAAAGTGATTTACACATTTAAAATATGAATCCTTGTGTGATGGGGTAATTTTCCCCATATAAAAGGAATATCTTCTGCTATTATGTGTTGATATTAGAAAATACCTGTACAGCAGTCCAGTTTAGCTTCTAGCCTTGAGGTTCACTATGCCTCCCAGCTGTTATTCTTGTTGTATGTAATCTTTAAATCAATTAGTCTCAATGTTTTTTTTTTTTTTTTCAGTCTCTCCGTGGCCTAGTTATAGAAGCATTACATAGCCCTTCAGGACAGGAGCTGAATAGCTACCTTGTACAGCATGAAGTCAATCGATTATCTAATATTTATGAAGTGTTTTTGTACCATAAACAAAGAAATTTTGAAGTACTACCCAATGTATGATTTAGCAACTCGCATGTGACCTGCAGGAAGTTCTAATGAGTTGTAATATTAAGAGTATTGTTGTTATTTAGGGGGGCGTGGTGGCACAGTGGGTTGGACCGGGTCCTGCTCTCCAATGGGTCTGGGGTTTGAGTCCCACTTGGGGTGCCTTGCGATGGACTGGTGTCCTGTCCTGGGTGTGTCCCCTCCAGCCTTATGCCCTGAGTTGCCGGGTTAGGCTCCGGTTCCCCGCAACCCCGTATGGGACAAGCGGTTCAGAAAGTGTTGTTCTTTAGGGGGGTGCGGTGGCGCAATGGGTTGGACCGGGTCCTGCTCTCCAGTGGGTCTGGGGTTCAAGTCCCACTTGGGGTGCCTTGCGACGGACTGGCGTCCCCTCCTGGGTGTGTCCCCTCCAGCCTTACGCCCTGTGTTGCCGGGTTAGGCTCCGGTTCCCTGTGACCCCGTATGGGACAAGCGGTTCAGAAAGTGTGTGTGTGTCTTATTCTTTATTTAGCAAATACATTTGTCCAAAGCAGTTTGACAGGGATTGTATTTTTCAATTTATAGAATCAGAGAATCTTGACTATCGACTTGGAGCCATCCATTCTCTTGTTTACAAGCTCCCAGAGAAGAATCGGGAAATGCTTGCATTACTTATTCGGCACCTGGTCAAGTAAGTGCAAGGTTCCCTTCAACACGGAAACACTCTGACTGTGTATGTCCTGCCATAGTTGTTCTGAGTCTTTTGGTTGCGAGTTTGTTTTTTTTCTTTGTTATGTTCTGGGTTATGTAAGTTTTGCCTGTGTTGTTTGCTTTCGTGTTATTACATTCCTTACTTGTGTGGCTTCCAAATGAATGAAAGGAATTAAGTCTAAATGTTGTGTAAATAATGCAAATTCTACTTGCACGTATTTGATTTTTGTCAATATGGAATGTTATATTTTGTGTAAATGTACACACTGCTGCTTTTTTAAATTTGCTTACTCAATTAGCGAGTTATTTTGGAAAGTGATTGTTGTTTAGGTTCAGTTTAGTTGCACCTTTAATTTGGCAAGATATTTGCCACAACCAGACATTTGAATAGGCATGCAGACATCAGTTCCATTTTGGCACATCCTATCTTCACATTCTTGTGTGCCGAAACCTAACTCAACCCTACCTGTTCGGCCTTCCTTCTATCCACCTTCTGTTCCAAATGCATCCAAATCTTCATTTTGACCATATATTGTAAGCAAGGAAAGTACAATGTCTTTGAAAAGTATTCACCCCCTGGAAATTTTTCAGATTGTGTTGTGTTACAGCGTGGAACCATGATGCACTGTAACTTGAGAATTTTTGCCACTCAACACAAAGTGCTCTATAATGTTAAAGTGGAAGGAAAAAATCTGAAATTTTACTGAATTAATTTAAAATAAAAAAGAAAATAATAATAATGCATAAGTATTTAACCCCAGAGTTAGTTTTCGGTAGGCCCGCCTTTGGAAGCAATTACAGCTGCTAGTATCTTTGGGTAAGTCTCTATCAGCATTGCATATCTTGACACTGGAATTTTTAACCTTTAGTCTTTGTAAAATTGTTCAAGATCAAGGATGAGAACCATTTGTGAATAGAGATGTTGGACACAGTTATTCCACAGATGTTGGATTGGATTGAAGTCTGGGCTTTTACTGGGCGACTCCTGGACATTTACATTTTTGTTTTAAATCAACAAGTGTAGCTTTTGCTGTATATTTTGTGTTACTGTCCTGTTTGTTAACCTTCTATCTCTGAGGTCTCTAGTCCATGCTAGAGAGAAGCATCCCCAAAGCATGATGCTGCCACCACCATGATTCACTTTAAGGATGGTGTTCTAAGTCTGATATTCTTTGTTAGGATTGTCCCAAGCATTGCACTTAGCATTCCCCTAAAGGTTCTCAAAAAAAAAAAGCTTACTCCAAATTTTTGAGCCTCTCACATAACTTTTGGCAAGCTCCTGCTGAGATGCGTGAAATATAACATTTTTTCAGTAAAAGCTTCTCTTCTTGCCACTCTTCCACTACAAGCCAGGTTTATTAGGTATGTGTGCTGTTTTTGTCTAATGCACAGTTTCTGCCACATCTGTCACAGAGGACTGAAACTCCATTACAGTTGTCATAGACCTCTTGGTGGTCTTCCTTACTACAGCTCTTCTTACCCTAACATTCAGTTTTGCAGAACAGTCGGTTCTGGACAGATGCATAGTTATTTCATATTTTCTCACCTTTTCAGTGACTGACTTCACTGTGTTTTCAGATATATTCACTGCCTTGGAAATTTTCTAATATCCTTGCCTCGATTTTTTGAGAATCTTGTCTCAGATCTGGTTGGAACATCCCTTAGTCTTAATAGTATTCTATCATTTCTATCAGTGGACCAATATGTGGGAAAGCTTTTTGATACAGGTGCATTTATTCTGAAATCATATAGAACACCTCAGCTGTGCATAGGTGTACAACTGGTTGCTTCAGAGGTAATTTAGGTATGTCTAAACAAGGAAGTGAATACCTATACATTCAGTTTTTTATTTCTTTTTTATATTTTTGATTAATTTATGAAAATATATGAATTTTGTAGTACTTTGTGTTGATGACAGCAAAGATTCTCAGTTAAATGCATGCTGTAACATATCTAAGGGAGTGGATCCTTTTTGCACTTACTGTAGGTAGCAAAGTGTTTATGGATATCAATTTGCAACCTGAAAGTTGTTAGCTGTATTTCCTGGTGGGAATATGCTGTTATAACACAGTACTTATTCTGAACTGTTCTAGTAAAATGTCTTCATACCTACTTGAGCAAAACTGTTTTCTTAACAGCTAAATAATAAAATGTGCATTGGCACCGGCCCATGTTTCTGTTTTGTGTGCAGTGTCTGCAGCCACAGTGCAGATAACCTGATGACCCCCTCCAACATGGGGGTGATCTTTGGGCCTACTCTCATGAGAGCTGAGGAGGAGACGGTGGCTGCCATGCTTGACATAAAGTTCCAGAACATTGTCATCGAGATCCTCATTGAGGACTACGAGAAGGTGACCAAGTTCGGGGAAGCTTGTAAAAATGGGATGTCGGAGGACGTGTTCAGGAACTTCTGCCTCCATACATAAAAGAGAGCTAAGGGGGTAAAAATGGTGTTGCGCTGAGTTTTAAAAAGAGCAGCCAATTGCACTTTGCGCGATCATTTCATGTTTTTTTTCCGGCTCCAAAATATTTTAATCAAGTATCAAACATATTACTTGGGATGGGTTTTTTTTTTTTTTTTTTTTCTTTCCCCCCCTCTCTCCCCCTTTTTCCGAGGAAAATCAATAATGTTTTCAGAACAGTGGGACAAGTCATGAAATGTTTAGGGTGTTGTTCATACTCTTCAAACAATGGCATGAGAACAGCAATTCGGAAGAATACATGAGGATGCTTAAGGGACTTCGTTAATATAGTGACAACTATGTAGAAAGAAAAATTAAATCTTCTGACCCTGTTGTAATTAAAGCTATTAATTTTTTTTTTTTTTTTTGCAGATTTTCAGTTCTGCACCAGATGAAAATTCAGCCCCACCCCTGCCTCCTCCCAGGGTGAACCCAAGAAAGCGTCAGCCAATCACCATTTCAAAACGTCCGCCTAGGCCCCGCCCATTTATCAATCACAGCTTATTTGAGACCACAAATGGTAGGTGTTCTCTGAATGGGACACGGTGAAATGATTAAGGGCACTATAATACAGCACAGGATGCTGATGGAATAACAAATGTATTATCTTAAGTAGTTGAGCAGAGTGGCATTGTGCCAAATGGCAGCAGATCACAAGGGATGGAGATGGACAGTGGATGCCAAACTAGTCCAGTACCGATGCAGCGGACCAAGCTGGCCAACTGCAGCCCACACATCCAAAAGCAGCCACTGAAGCCCAAACCCAGTGTGAAGTCTGAAAGACACTCCGACTCTGATGTCAGCAAGTTAGTCTCAAGGCTGCAGGAGGTCAGTCAGAGGGCAGATGGAGCAACGTCGAATGGAGAAGCAGGTGTCACAGTGAACAGGGCATCCTCCTTTCAGAGCAGAAAGCCTTTGCCTCGAGAAGGTAACCTAACTTTTTACAAATGTTCGCAAGTTTGGGAAATGATGCATAGTCTTCTCTATGTTGGGGAAACACCCCGTGCCTGTTTTTCTCTGTATAGCCCTTTAAACACCATTGTGATATTCCTTTGAAGTTGTAAGGTTTTTGCATTTTTTTTTCAGGTGAGGGAGACCACATGAACAAGATCAGGTCTCCCGCAGAGAAGCACGTCATATGTAGACCCCCGATGAGGCCACCCGATCCTCCAGTTCGGACTCCAGCACTTCAGAAGCCTCCAAATTCCTCCTGCACCGAGGCACCTCCAGCATCTTAGTGAGTGTCCTGGGACTCTTCCCTTACTGATGGACCATAACCTCTCTCTGCTTCAAACTCTCATTTGAGCCATTAAACATCCAGTGTTTTTTGCTCTAATTTTAATTTTCTGGTGTTCCATGGAGATGCTTCTTTAAAAATGCATTGTAAACATAATGACTACACAAATAGCAAAACTGGTT